>NC_069500.1:604324430-604406930 GCF_027579735.1 Bombina bombina
CACATGTAATCTATCGCAATACATTGACCAGTTTTTAAAGAAAAAGGTTATGTTACAATCTTATTTAAGGGACACTACAGATCTCATAGAGAAACTTAATACAGTGGATAAGGGAAAGAGAGATTTGCTATGGATAACTTGTGATGTATCCTCTCTGTATTCTAATATTGAACACTAGTCCTAAAGCCCGTTCACACGGGCCATTTTTTTGCAGTACAGTGGTCCCACCACTGGCGTTCTCTCCCTCTCACTCTCTTTTGCTTTCTCTCTCTCTCCCCCCCCTCTTTTGCACTCTCTCCCCCTATCTCTCTCTCGCTCCCCTCTCTCTCGCTCCTCTCTCTCTCTCGCTCCCCTCTCTCTCTCCCCCCTCTCTCTCTCTCCTCTCTTCCCTCTCTCTATCTCACCCCTCTCTCTCTCTATCTCACCCCTCTCTCTCCCTCCTCTCTCTCTCGCCTCTCTCTTTCTCTCTCCCCTCTCTCTGTCTCTCTCCTCTCTCTCCCCTCTATCTCTCTCTCTCCCCTCTATCTCGCCTCTCTCTTTCTCTCTCCTCTCTCTCTCTCTCCCCTCTCTCTCTCTCTCTCCCCCCTCTCTCTCTCTCCCCTCTCTCTCTCTCTCTCTCTCTCTCCCCCCCTCTCTCTCTCTCTCTCTCTCTCTCTCTCTCTCTCACCTCTCTCTCTCTCCCCTCTCTCTCTCTCCCCTCTCTCTCTCCCTGTCTCTCTCCTCTCTCTCTCCCCTCTCTCTCTCTCCCCCCTCTCTCTCTCTCTCCCCCTCTCTCTCTCTCTCTCTCTCTCTCTCTCTCTCTCCTCTTTCTCCCCCTCTCTCTCCTCTCTCTCTCCCCCCTCTGTCTCTCCTCTCTCTCTCTCTTGCCCCTCTATCTCTCCCCCCCCCTCTCTCTCCCCCCCTCTCTCCCCCCTCCCCCCCTCCTCTCTCCTCCTCTCTCCCCCCTCTCTCTCTCTCTCTCTCTCTCTCTCTCTCACTCCCCTCTCTCTCTCTCTCCCCTCTGTCTCTCTCACTCCCCCCTCTCTCTTTTTCTGTCCACATCTCCCCTCTTTCTCTATCCCCTCTCTCTCTATCTCTCTCCTTCTGTCTCTCTCTCCCTCCCCCCCCCTCTCTCTCTCTCTCCCTCTCCCCCCTCTCTCTCTCTCCCCTCTCTCTCCTCTCTCCCTCACCTCTCTCTCTCTCTCTCCCCTCTCTCTCTCCCTGTCTCTCTCCTCTCTCTCTCCTCCCTCTATCTCTCTCTCTCTCTCCCCCTCCCCACTCTCTCTCTCTCTCCCCTCTCTCTCTCTCCTCTCTCTCTCTCCCCCCTCTGTCTCTCCTCTCTCTCTCTCTCTTGCCCCTCTATCTCTCCCCCCCTCCCTCCCTCTCTCTCTCCCCTCTCTCTCTCTCCCTCTCCTCTCTCTCTCTCCTCCTCTCTCTCCCCCCTCTGTCTCTCTCTCTCTCTCTCTCTCTCCCCTCTGTCTCTCTCACTCTCCCCCCTCTCTCCACATCTCCCCCCTCTCTCCACATCTCCCCACATCTCTCCCCTCTCTCCACATCTCCCCCCTCACTCCACATCTCCCCCCTCACTCCACATCTCCCCCCTCACTCCACATCTCCCCCCTCTCCCCACATCTCTCCACATCTCCCCACATCTCTCCACATCTCCCCCCTTTCTCCACATCTCCCCACATCTCTCCCCTCTCTCCACACCTCCCCCCTCTCCCCACATCTCTCCACATCTCCGCACATCTCTCCCTTCTCTCCACATCTTCCCCCTCACTCCACATCTCCCCCCCCTCTCCCCACCCTCTCTTGAGCTGTTTGAGCTCTCTCCACGGCCCTTCACGGGCCTTCACGCTAGGCTCCGCCCCCTTCACGGGCCTCCGCGTTAGGCCCCGCCCCCTTCACGCTCGGCCACGCCCACTTCTGCTCGGCGCAGTCGGCAGAACAGTTAGGGACTTAGGCCAGGTGTGTTTGTCCTCGTGCTGTCTCTACTGCGCATGACAGCTTCGGACAAACACACTTGGCCTTTTATAGTATAGGATAGCTTAGGCATCACTTCAGTTAGACACTATTTAGATCAGGACCCTTATCTTCCTGATGAGCAAAAGGATTTTTTGATTGAATCCATTACTTTTGTCTTACAACACAATTATTTTGTTTTCCAGGAGGAATATTTTTTTTATAGATTAAAGGGACGGCAAATGGGCACCAGGTTTGCCCCAAGTTTTGCCAACCTCTTTATAGGGTTTCTCGAGGATAAATATATATTTTCTTCAGAATTTGGGGCAAGCCTGGTGTTCTATGGGCGTTATATTGACAACTTGATTTTCATTTGGGAAGGAGACATTATGAAAGCCAATAGATTTATTGAACATCTAAATAATAATAATCTGGGTATTGAGTTTACCTCTAAGATCAACCATGATAGTATTGAGTTCCTAGATCTTATATTATATACAGGGAGTGCAGAATTATTAGGCAAATGAGTATTTTGACCACATCATCCTCTTTATGCATGTTGTCTTACTCCAAGCTGTATAGGCTCGAAAGCCTACTACCAATTAAGCATATTAGGTGATGTGCATCTCTGTAATGAGAAGGAGTGTGGTCTAATGACATCAACACCCTATATCAGGTGTGCATAATTATTAGGCAACGTCCTTTCCTTTGGCAAAATGGGTCAAAAGAAGGACTTGACAGGCTCAGAAAAGTCAAAAATAGTGAGATATCTTGCAGAGGGATGCAGCACTCTTAAAATTGCAAAGCTTCTGAAGTGTGATCATCGAACAATCAAGCGTTTCATTCAAAATAGTCAACAGGGTCGCAAGAAGCGTGTGGAAAAACCAAGGCGCAAAATAACTGCCCATGAACTGAGAAAAGTCAAGCGTGCAGTTGCCAAGATGCCACTTGCCACCAGTTTGGCCATATTTCAGAGCTGCAACATCACTGGAGTGCCCAAAAGCACAAGGTGTGCAATACTCAGAGACATGGCCAAGGTAAGAAAGGCTGAAAGGCGACCACCACTGAACAAGACACACAAGCTGAAACGTCAAGACTGGGCCAAGAAATATCTCAAGACTGATTTTTCTAAGGTTTTATGGACTGATGAAATGAGAGTGAGTCTTGATGGGCCAGATGGATGGGCCCGTGGCTGGATTGGTAAAGGGCAGAGAGCTCCAGTCCGACTCAGACGCCAGCAAGGTGGAGGTGGGGGACTGGTTTGGGCTGGTATCAAAGATGAGCTTGTGGGGCCTTTTCGGGTTGAGGATGGAGTCAAGCTCAACTCCCAGTCCTTCTTCAAGCAGTGGTACAGGAAGAAGTCTGCATCCTTCAAGAAAAACATGATTTTCATGCAGGACAATGCTCCATCACACGCGTCCAAGTACTCCACAGCGTGGCTGGCAAGAAAGGGTATAAAAGAAGAAAATCTAATGACATGGCCTCCTTGTTCACCTGATCTGAACCCCATTGAGAACCTGTGGTCCATCATCAAATGTGAGATTTACCAAGGAGGGAAAACAGTACACCTCTCTGAACAGTGTCTGGGAGGCTGTGGTTGCCTGCTGCACGCAATGTTGATGGTGTGAACAGATCAAAACACTGACAGAATCCATGGATGGCAGGCTTTTGAGTGTCCTTGCAAAGAAAGGTGGCTATATTGGTCACTGATTTGTTTTTGTTTTGTTTTTGAATGTCAGAAATGTATATTTGTGATGTTGAGAATGTTATATTGGTTTCACTGGTAAAAATAAATAATTGAAATGGGTATATATTTGTTTTTTTTTTGTTAAGTTGCCTAATAATTATGCACAGTAATAGTCAACCTGCACACACAGATATCCCCCTAAAATAGCTAAAACTAAAAACAAACTAAAAACTACTTCCAAAAAATATCAGCTTTGATTATTAATGAGTTTTTTGGGTTCATTGAGAACATGGTTGTTGTTCAATAATAAAATTAATCCTCAAAATATACAACTTGCCTAATAATTCTGCACTCCCTGTAGGGATACGGAAGCAAAGTAGCTACTAAGACGTTTAGATGTTGATACAAATAGCTATTTTATTTTACAAAAGTAACCATCACTTACCACAGAAATGAAATATACAGTTTAATCAATTCTGTAGAATAAGGAGGAATTGTTAGAATATTAAGGAATTTGAAAAACAGGCTCTGATCCTAAGAGATAGGTTAATTGAATGGGGATATCCAGATTTGATTACTCAAGGGTACAAAAAGGCAAAAATAAAGAATAGGGGTGATCTTTTGATAACCAAAAAACAGTCAAAAAATTATGATAAAAAGATCAGGAATAAACCAAATATGAGTAAAATGGAGGCTAATAGCAAAATAGACAAGAGGAATGATATACGTTTTATCACTGGGTATAATAGTAATCACTGAATTAATGAAGGAATTTTGAAGAATTACTGGTTATTTTACAAGGTAATTCTACTTTAGATGTAATAGGTAATGGTTCACTGTGTGTGTTTAGGAGAGCACCTACACTTAAGAATAAACTGGCTCCAAGTAAAATTTTAACAAAAAAGGGGATTGTCAGGCAAAAAAAATATAAAGTTTCATACTGACTTGAATAAGAAAACTATAGAGACAAATACCAATTGCAAATTGAAACCTTTTGGGACCTTTAAGTGTGGTAAGAAACTTTGCAGGATGTGTAATTATGTTCCTGGTAAAATTAATGAAGTTACCTCTTTTTTAACTAGTGAAACATTTATGATTAATACACATTTTACATGCGATTCAATCTTTGTAATATATCTTCTGCAATGTATTTGTGGTCTACAGTATGTTGGAAGGTCATGTAGACCCATCAAAAAAAGATGGGGCGAACACAGTAGGAACATTAAGCATAAGCTCATCAAACTTAGTATACCTAGACATATGTGATTTTAATACAGTGCTTTTACAGTAATATCTCTTATTTGTGGTTCATTGACAAAATGAGGTTTTGAGTTGCAACTATCCCTTGTTTCAATAATCTTGATACAAAGTTTTTAGGTTTGCGGGATGAACCTCTGCGATTCCTCTTACGGTGACCACTGTGAGATTAGTATGTATGCACTTTTCTAATCATACTCTTAAGTTCTAAGAGGTTTAACACCTGAAGATATACGTTAACCATCTGCAAAACATATCAAGGAGTGAGCTTACTGGACGTCTTTCATAAGGTTCAGACTGCGCATATAGCACTTTGTTAGTGCTAGGAGACTTGTGAGTAATATTTGATTACCTTATGAAAACAAAGTTTATCATACAGTACTACACCATATGGGGCGCCTTTTGCTTTTTACGTTTTATACAGAAAAGTAGGTTATATGATTAAATATCTAGTACATGGGGGCGGAGCCAACATCAGAAGAGGCAAGACGTATAATCCATGGGCTCCTGTAAAACTAACAAACATTAAGCCTAATAGAACATATAATTTACATTATTTTTTTTTTAATTTAGTCTGGGCTCTACACTTGAGAGGGAGAAAGTAACTCTTTAACAGCCTCATTCAATGAAACCTTAAACTTTTATTACGGCACTGACTTGGGAGCACGCCGCCTGTTAAAACCACAAGTCAGAATTGACAACTGGCCGGCTAGATATGGCAGACCTATACGAACAGCTGCAGGCATTGCTGGAAACCTTTGATGAGAAGATAGATTACTGCTTCCATGACCTACTATCTACGGTCAAGGATCTGAGGGAGGAAGAGATCGACCCGATACCCAAGATGGCGACTTCACTAGATTTTACTAAGAATGCTGAGACCTCCCGGTTCACTGTAAGAGCATCAATCTCACTACTGGAGGCACCACAGACCCGCACAGAGTCTTCTCCACATGTTGCTTTACTGAGCACAGTTGCAGGCTTCAGAGTGGAGAAGTGCCCCTTCACTCCGGTCTCATCTGGAAAAGAGGCGAGTATAATGGGCAACACCGTACCACCATGCGGTTTACATCCTCCCACCGAGAGTGGGATCACTGACAATGGAATGGCCTTGACTGTTACTGAATCGGAGGCGGAACCTAACAGCGCTATGGGCCTGAGTGATAGACAGTGAGCTGCAGATACCGCTCAACACAGCCAAGCTCACGCAGGACCCATATAACACAGACCTGAGTTCATTCACAAGGCCAAATTTCATAACCTCCAATATCCATCCAACCAGCCCTGGACAGCCAACGGGAGATTTAAAATGCATAATCATTACCTGGACAGGTTGCAAGTCTGATCGGAGCTTTGTCACTGCTTGCCCTATACATAGGCTCCAATTATTAACTGCGCACCCTTACCTACTCTGGCACAAACAGGATCTTTTGACCACACTCTCGTTCTCTTCAGAAAATCAGGAGCTAAGACCACAACCTGCACTAAGGCTCATCGGCAGTAAAGGACTAAAGAGAGGTGTGGGTTGACGCAGTGGGGTTGTTCACTGTATTGACTTCAACATAGTTAATATTGTTAAATGGTTTGGTTAATACGGTTTCCCTTTGTTTTTCCCTTCTCACCTCCCAGATTGCCCCATATCCTCACAGTAATTATATTTGATAACCCCCACCCTTTGTGAACTTAACCACTCTAAGTACAAGATATTACTTAATTCTGTTCTCAGGCTACTTGACCTAGTTTAGGGCATACTGGACTCTATGTTATATCTCAACTTGTATGACTCCTGGTAACTGCATCTAACGTGTAGCCCACGCTTGGTAGAACGAATGGACTTGTGTGACAAATATTAAGTCAAAAGTAATTTACTACACTGTTTAAACGTGATCACGGAAAACTGACCATATACCTTGCTATTAATTCCTTTATGTTGTGATGTTGCTACTGATGTCCTGCTGCTTAAGTACATGAGGCAAGAGTACTTTCAAATCTTCCTTCTAAATACTCCTGAAGTTACTTGTTATTTGTGCTATATAGTTGCTGCATGTACCTAGCTATGTGTGTTATGTTAAAAGTCATACAAAATTTACCTACACTGTAATAAGATGTTCGCACCCAATATGCCATGAGGAGGAATCCCCCTGATGCTTCATAGCTCACTAAACACGCTGTCTATTGCCAAGTAGGTGCTACACCACTCCATCACACAGGGATAGATACTCCTCATAAACACTAGATCATCAATGGACTTAGTAACCACACATTAAGCTACATATACTGCTACCCCTATAAGATCGCTATAATATTGAGAACTGCATTTTTCCTCACTTTTTTATACTGGATTGATGTCAGTTCTCTCTTGGAAAGTTATTTAGCATGGCGATGTAATGTGTATGTATATATTTTCAAGGTATATCGGTCCCATCTACTATACACCTAAAATGATCTTGTGCTGCCCGCTATCTACCCGAGTATGTCTCCCCTCATCTTGCAGCCCCCTCCATTTTCGTTAAGGAGTCTAGTTAGAAT
Organism: Bombina bombina; assembly: GCF_027579735.1. Taxonomy (NCBI): domain Eukaryota; kingdom Metazoa; phylum Chordata; class Amphibia; order Anura; family Bombinatoridae; genus Bombina; species Bombina bombina. Next base: position 604,331,845 of record NC_069500.1, read on the forward strand.
TATTCCTAATTTTGCATAACTAGTTCTCATTAAGAAGCCAGTCCTGGGAGAACTAGTTTTAGTTCTTTCCATACAGGTTTATAGATGTCCCTGATATCAGGTCTTTATGTCTTTCATTTGTTTGATAACAGTCAAGTTATATTTCACTGTTTTATCACCACTGATATAACTGCCTATGTTCCTTAAGTATACATATCAAACAATATACTCTCTTTATTACTCCATCTCAGTTATTGCCCTGATAGTCTGATATTCCCCCAGCGTAGCCCTTTACTCGAGTTAGCAAGCTGTTAGTTCATATTTTATTTTTATTTAATAATTATACCTCAATAGCCACTACACAGGTAGCGCAGATACCCCTAGACCCAGACCCACAATAGAACATTATCCATCATAACTCCCCTATTTAACTGTGTTTCACCAACTCACTACTTTTCTTTACATTCCCTTAACCTTAGATAACACACATTTCTAACAGGAGCCCCCCCCCCACCTTCTCTTTCCCTTTTCTTTTTTCTTATTCTTTTTTTCCCTATCTCTAAAGCAGCTCTGGCCTGCTGACTTTCCCCATCTTTCTATTTATTCACTAGGTCCAAAAGTGACCATTTCCAACGCCAATTTCCTCTCAGTGTCCATAAGCTTTGATAGGTTCAAAAGTAACCCTCCTTATCAATTGAGGAACCCACTACAGAAAATAACATAAAACTGAGGTTCAAGATGACTACCCATAAAGATCCACTTTAATACTTTTGCTTTATTCAAAATATATCTGCTTGTTATATAATATGTCATTTATAGTTCAAGGTATTTCATATATGTTTTATTATCTCCATAACCTCAATAAAAAAATATTTTAAAAAAAATAAAATATCTAGTACATAAGATCAAGTTTAGTCTAAAAAACATTCATGTTTTTGTAGTTGTTCAAAAAATTATACAGGCTGCGCAGCATTTGTGACGTTGCAAAATGATTGGTTCTTTTTCTCTGGTTTCATATCTAGTCTCTTGCAATTTTTTTCCCACCAGTTTTCTTACATAAGTGTATTAGAGAGCTACTAGAATTTTATACAGAGAGCCTTTTGCTTCTTCATTAAATATTTTGTAGGACCATCAAAAAGACCTGTGTGAAACGGTGTGTATTTTGTGATGGTGCCAGTACAGGGTTCTGTTTTATGTATGTTAGAAATGTTTTATGTATGTTAGCTTTAACTCCTTCACTACTGTGAATTTCAAAGAAAAACTTGCCCAAAGTACCAGAGAATTTTTCGCATTTTTGCGGTCACTCTTGTTTACACAGAAATAAAGCTTTTGTTGTTTTTAGTTTTTTTTTTATTCACCCTGGAAAACTATATATATTTATCGGGGACATAAAACAGCTTTTTTGAGTGAAAGTCAGATTCAACTAGTTATTTATTCTCAGAAGAAAATATTGTAAAATTACAAAGAAAAAAAAAGAAGATTGTTATCACATTCCACAAAAACTTGTAGTTTTCCAACTGTAAAAAAATTCTCAATTTTTTTTTATTGGCATACTCTGATTTATCAAAGACCACTATATGTTTATGTTTTAGACTATATTGTGACTTAATAGAATACTCATCATTTTTTACATACATGAATGATGTTTTCTTTTAGAGTCTAGTTCTAAACCATATATCTATTTGTAAGCTGAAGTTTAGTTGGAATTCTATAGACATATCAGCACATTTACCCTACATAACTCATTTGAGGTATACTGTGAATGTAAACATTTTCGCCTATTTATTTTATTTAGTGTGCTGTATACATATATGCTTAAACTTCATACTATATTCAGCATATAGACTACCTCTCTTGTACAAACGTATGCCCTTTTCACTAAAATTATCCTTTATACAAAAAAGTCAATGAAAAGGTTATCTATTGCTTTTATCATTAATTGATAGTTGAAAGGTATTTGCCTTCCTTGTATATCAAGACACAAGCTTTAGGGTTTAAGATATAGCATTGAGGCATACTAGGAGCCTTCTTGCTTTACTCTATTGATATATCCTGTTCATTACATGACTTTTCTGTGATTATCCATATCCTCATTCTACCCATTTTTTATGTATCCCTGAGTATGCAAACCGGAATATAGATAAATATATTTATATTTCTGTTTTAATTACTGCAATTACTTACAGTTTTGCTAAGTGAGTTTCTATATATTATATATTATCAAGTTCTTTTGTTTAAATAAGACTATCAAATGTATACATACATAGAGTGTTTCTAGCTCTTGAATTAGTATTGATTATATGTGCATGTGTGTATGTGTATACATATGTTTGTGTGTGTACAATATATATATTTTCTCCTTTGTGATCATTCCAACAGTAAATAATATTATATTGAGTGAATTTCCTTTCTGGTCATCTAGGTTATTTGATTGCCTTCCAGAATGGACACTGATAATATGCAACAGGCAGGGCAGAATTTCTATTCAATGACGACTATAGCTGATTTAGATCAGCTAGAACAAGATTTTGAGAATATCTTTAGTGAGACTTTTAACACCAATCCACTTAGTGACAATTTTCAAACAATGGAAAATCTGATGAAAAAGGAATTGAGACTTAAATGGGACAAATGGACCCTAGACAGATATATAAGATTACAGATGGTACCTAGAGGTCTACGTATAAAAAATTTCCCAACTTTCTCATCAGAAGATCCGGAGTTTATTAAAAGATGGAATGACTCACTATCCAACTGCTCTTTTAAATTAATGACTCTTATTATAGAGTACAAAGACACACAATTGAAGGCAGTGAGAGAACAAATTATAATTTTACAAAGAGAACTTGATCTTAACACACTTGAGAAAAACTATAAGGAGTTAGACAACATTCTCACTAACAGTATAGCACAACTTAAGAAAGACTTGATTCAATCTAAACATGAAAAGTTTATACGAGATCAATCTGACTACAGTCAGGATAGAGTATACATCTGGCAAAGACTACATAGAAATAGATCCAGGGATCGTAGACGCAGATGGAAAAACAACAAAGATAGTAAATCTAAAAATACAGACACCTGGAGTGGGACAGGTACTGATACAGACGAGGCTAATAACTCTGATCAATACACCACTGATACAGAAACAACCATATCACAGGGAACACTTCCAAAATCAATATTGAAAAACCCTAAAGATATCATAAAATCAGTATCCTTTAGTGCCAAAAGCAATGAACAACCTATATCACCAGCAAATAAATATCAACTTGCATTAGAAAATAGCAATATACAAACAGAGCAAAGTGAAATTAATTTGCTGGATCAGGTTTTTCAGGCACCCCCAATGATCCCCACTCGAGGGAGACGGGCAAATCAAAGAGGGGGTCAGAACATGAGACAACAAGCCCGGTATTCTCTAAGGAGAGGGAGAGGCCAAAACAAATACCATCTATAATTGATGGATTGTCAGCCCTGCCAGATGTACATAACAATGACATTAGATTGGATGCGAATTGTGATCACAATGTAATTAATTTAACTGACTATCAGTTGAGTAACACTCAGCTTAAAGTCCTAAGCTATGGATTGGGATTTGTACCCTCTAGTAGGTTCAACCTTTTCCAGACACTTGTTGACATTAACAAGTTCATACGGTCATTAACTTTGAAGAAACATTTTCTATTGACAAATGAACATGAAAGTGTAAGTGAAGTCCCCATATGTACTTCCACTTCTAATAAAGATCATATTGCACCAAATCTAATGCATTTGGATTTTTCTGAAATTAGAGATATTGAGTCTTTAACCTCACTTAATGAACAAAGCCTCTCTTTAGAGACCAAGATACAGAAGACACAAAATGCACATATTGGCTTTAAGCCAAAATCGGTATTTTACCCCATACAATCGAGGGGTGACATTTTGGTCTCTTTTCAAAAGAGAGTGGAAAATGACCTCATTGAACGCTCCAAAAAACCCTATATAGGGAAACATAACCTGACTAAATCTGAAAAACTGGCATTGTCCTCCTTAAAATCTAATCCTGACCTTGTAATAAAAAATGCAGACAAGGGCGGAAGTGTGGTTGTGTGGGACGTTAAGTCCTATAAAGGAGAGATTATGAGACAACTCAATAATCAAAATGATTATCGAGCTTTGCCTTGTAATCCAGTGCAGAGTTTCAAGAAAGAATTGGTATCCCTTCTTGATGATGGCCTAGAAGAAGGCCATATTGATGTAAAAACTTTTGAGTTTCTTATAGTGGATAATCCAGTTACCCCTATCATCCATGTGCTGCCCAAAGTTCATAAAAGTATCATCAATGTAAAGGGTAGACCTATAGTGTCAGGCATAGGCTCACTTTGTGAGCCTCTGTCTGAATGGCTAGACAGCATTCTGCAGCCTTTAGTTTATTCCTTGCCAAGTTTCCTCAAGGACACCAAGCATGTGCTTCAGATTTTTGAAGATTTCACATGGGAAGAAAATTACACCTGGCTTACTGTTGATGTTGTAGCGTTCTACTCTTCAATCCCACATACTATGGGCCAGCTAGCCATAAAATTCTTTCTTCAACAAAGGTCTAATTACACTGAGGAATTTATAGCATTTATCTTAGAAATTTTGCAATATCTGTTAACACATAACTACTTCAAATTTGAGGATCTGTTTTATTTACAGTTACAAGGCACCGCGATGGGGGCGAAATTTGCGCCCTCATATGCCAATCTGGTAATGGGATGGTTTGAGCTTCATTTGATATATGGAGATGCAAATCCATATACTCAATATATAAAGAGTTATCATCGCTACATTGATGACTTACTCCTGGGTCTGGAAGGGCAGTACAACCACTATTAAGAATTTCATTGAATTCTTAAATGGAAATGAGTGGAATTTACAATTCACATTTGAAACCAATCAAATAAAAATTAATTTCCTTGATGTTGAACTTAGTGTTGTTACCGAAACTAACAAAGTCAAATCACAGATATACAGAAAACCAATATCTGGAAATACTCTTTTACATGGTAAGAGCAATCATCCTCCCAAAGTTCCTTACGCAATCGCAAAAGGACAATTTATCAGAATAAAACGGAATTGTTCCGAAAAATCTGACTATGCCGTTCAAAGCAAAGATCTCACTGAAAGACTCTCAACAAGAGGCTATAGAAATACAACCATTACTAAGGCGAAATTAGAGGTTGAATCTATAGACAGAAGTATTTTGCTTATGGATAATACAAAACCAAAAAAGGAGTCTGTGGATCAAGTGACGTTTGTCACACAGTACTCCTCAGATTACAAAGAAATCTGTAAAATCATACGTAGACACATGCCCATGCTTCAAGCCGACGAAGGTTTGGTGACTACTCTAGCGAAAGGGTGCAAATTTGCTTATAGAAAAAGGTGTTACTATAGGCAATCAGATTTCACCCAGTGTACTGCCCACAAAACCATCTAGTGCCAACTCCTGGTTGAATTCCAAGGGAATGTATAAGTGTGGGTACAGCGCTTGCATTCCATGCAGCTTTATACACAAGGGAAATGAATTCTCATCTGCTGTTACCAACAAAACATACAAGATCAATGGATGCTTAAATTGCAGGTCTAAAAATGTAATATATTTGATCTGGTGCACATGCACAGATAAGCAATATGTAGGTTGCACTACAAGGGAGGTTAGAGAACGCATTAGGCAACATCTATCAGATATAAAACGGTCAGATCCATGCTCAGACATGGCCAAACATTTCATTCAAAGACACAATAGTAACAACAGTACTTTTAAATGGAAAGTCATAGAACAAGTCAAAGCAGCCCCTAGAGGTGGCGATACCAACAAGGTTTTGCTAAAACAAGAGGCCTTTTGGATTTTTACATTAGAAACACGCATTCCAAAAGGTTATAACTCTGTTCATGATGTTATAAACTTTTGGGAATAATACATCCATCCTTCTATTAACTTTCATGCCATATCATCATTAATTATTCATTTATTCCTAGTTTTTCTCATGCACATATATATATACACCTCTTACTAGAATTAAGAATCATTAAAAAGGGTTTTTTATTGTATGCATGTGTGCAACATATGTATTGAAGTGTTGTAGTACTCCATTGTTTGAGACCACGCTTTCTAATTAGACAAATATATCTTTGTACACACATGCATACATTTACATTTATACCTATATATATATATATTTTTTTTTTTTTTTTTTTTTGGCCAATACATTCTAGCTTTGGCCTTGTATTATTAGAATTATTAAATTCCCTTTTGGATTCCCTTTCTATGTATATTTAGCTGTTTGCATTTCAATTAATTTAAATGTTTCTCTTCTAAGGAAGTAATAAATTTAATTATAATAATTATTATACATTGAAGGCACAGAGAATTTTACAAACAGTTATTTACATGAAATCAATTTAATTTTGTTTAATTATACTTCTGTGTTTGAATTGGTGTTCCCATTTTTCATATGACTTAATCTGTTTATGTGCAAAAAACAAGCTACTATGTTTCTAGGATTAACTAATTAATATGTTTCAGTTTGTCCCCCCTATAACTATGTATACATCACAGTTGTTACTGATTGATTACCATTTTCTAAGCAACCAATAGGGTTCAAGTACTGCTTTTAAATATTGGCGGTTTTTTTGTATAGAATCACTGTCTAAGATTAAGGCCACTGGCCGAAACATGTCAGACCGTTCTATTGAATCCTGTTAATGCTTTTAAGATTTGACCATTAAAATTTGGAACTTTTAATTTTATGACGTTTGGCTACTCGCTCCTTTATTTTTATATATATATATATATATATATATATATATATATTATATATATATATATATATATATATATATATATATACATACATACACACATACACATACACACATACACATACACACACACACATACATACATACACACACACACATCTTACACATGCACACATATATACACATATACATACATACACACTGTCAGTATATGGCCGGGTTATAACACAATATATTTAATAATTATCCTTTAAACTGAACCCCAATAATATACACATACCAAACCATAAAATTAATATAAAATTGCTAAGTTCTTTTTATTAGTTGATATTTATAGACACACTGAAATATATTTGTAAGAACCAGAATATGAGTCAAACTATATAGTGTTTAAATTATTATAATATGCTATACTCTTTACAAAGCAAACCAAATTCTAACTTATAACTAGCCTTATTCACAATTGAATTTCATTCAATTAACACAATGCGATTCCAAGATATTTAGCTACTAACATTCAAGCAATACAATCAGCTATTTAGCCACCATTTATCCTATATAATTCCAATTTATAACATCAGAAATAGTATCTATTATTTGTGCAAAAACCAATTGTCCTTTGCTAGTTTATCTATGTTGAAATAAATTCTTAGTTACTTACAATTAAAACCAATTCTAAGATATATATATCTATATTTTGCAAAGATAAATTACTTAGCACTAAGGATTTGTTTTTAAAATACACAGGCTATGAAATACAATGTTAAAATACAATTGTTCCTTTAGGTCTGCTACCTACAGCAACAATTGATGTTTGTTTAAATATGTAGCATACAAAAGGCAAGCTTAAAACTATTCAGGACTATGAATATAATTCTAAAATATAAATATGCTTTTTAAATCTATCAGTTTTAATTTAACTGCAGCGACTATGCATATATTTTGTTTTAGACATTTACCTGTAATTAGCAACCTTTTATACTTTACCAAAAATAAACAAATTGATATCCAATTTCCAATATTTCTCAACAGGTCCAATTTCACCTCATATAAAGATAAGTGCAATTGCAATTGATAAGAAAAAGTATGGCCCAAATTGCTTATAGTTTGACTGTGTCCCACGCAACAGTTTTCAGTCAGTTTTAGCAAAATCATCATCAGCCTCCTTTTTTTATCTTGCATTCCAGCTTATATGGTCTAACCATAGGTGAGAATATGGGAGGCCCTTCAGAAACCTTGTCCGTTCTCATTGGATACCTGGGAGGTCTTATCGGATTGGCCCTGGGAAATTTAATTTTTAACAGACAAAGGCCTTCAGGCTGTTATACTGGATCTTGGCCATCAGGACAGCAGACAGACAAACAGTTTAATTTTATACTGCTAACAGAAGATTAACAGATTTTATATTTTTAATATGTACACTATAATTTGATATTAATAAACTATGTGTTTAATATTCATAGAATCATATAGTACTATCTTATCTGATCACTTCAATATCAGACAAAAGCATATTTTTAACAATAATATCAATACAGAATTTATACTGCTAACTATTATTTCAAAATCCATCTAAAATAGCATTCAGCATCCTGGTATTGCATTGCATCTCAACAGGAATGCAATGCATTTCAAATTTCAAATGCATATTTGAATGCATGATAATACCAAATGCAGATCTGAAATAAAAATAATAGTGTTATCAATTTTTATGTTAAAATAGAAAATATCCACGTCTGTTTTTATGATTAAGGACATCTTGTTTTCCTGTAACACAAAAGGAAAAATTGTCAAATATGTATACATCTATTTGTAGCATTTGTCTAAAATATTACTATTACATTGTTTTTCATATTTCTAATTATCCATTCCTATGCTTAAAAATACAGAGGCTAAGACGTTTTATGCTTTTTGTCTGAATATATATTTGAGTATTCCCTTATATGAGGATTATATAGATAATTTATTTTCCAAGGTTTATATTTTTTTATTTTCTTTATATTACACAGAGATTTCAAATGCCAATTTGTCTAGGTTCTACCCATGGGAAACTCTGCAGGGGCAATTCACACTTATGTGACATAAATACATTTCTTTAGCTACAACTGGTTTTCCCTATGAATCTCATTAAGCCTAAAAGCAAGATCCCAGACATTTTGTCTTTATTCACTGTATGGGGGTAAAGAATGTTTTGAAGTGACTAAGGATTCATCCTGTGTAATCAAAAGCAGTGGGGCTAAATTTCACACAGTGCCATTTGAAGTTTTTAGAAATTAAATTAATTATTTGATGTACACAGCCACAATAATAATAAGTATACCTGTGTATATCATCTAATAATATTTCAAATAACTTGACAACACACACACACACATATATATATATATATATATATATATATATTACAATATAATATTGGAAAGCAGTGCACTAATTAAAATAGCCAGTAGGTGGAGCTGTCCGCTTATGTTGCAGCAAAGTAATGCAAGCTTAGCAGACTGAAATTGATCTGTGTACACAGAGCAGACCAGACCTATCGAGCAACAAGATCTAGCAGCCACTTCCCTTTTATATTCCTGTCCAGCTGCTTGAGGTGAGGGTGCCTAACTGCCTATTAATCACTGCAGATTGAAATGCATAGAATAGGTGCAGAGCCAATATTATCCAAGATGCTAACAATACAGAGAACTGTTTGCAGAAAAATGCAAGTAAAAAAACGTTTGTGTTCATTAAACTTAGTTTGATGATGATACAATCTGTTGTGTAATTATTTTATTAGGTGATGTTTAGCAAATATTTTTGTTCATTAAAGGGACATAAAACCCAATTTTTTTCTTTCATGATTTAGACAGAGCATACAATTATAAACAACTTTCTAATTTACTTCTATTCTCTATTTTGCTTCATTCTCTTGATATTCTTTGCTGAAAAGCATATCTAGATATGCTTATTAGCTGCTGATTGGTAGCAGCACATAGATGCCTCCTCTGATTGGTTCACTGTGTGCATCGCTATTTCTTCATTAAAGTATATCTAAAGAATGAAGTAAATTAGGTAATAGAAGTAAATTGGAATGTTGTTTAAAATTATATTCTCTACCTTAATCATGAAAGAAAATGTTTGGGTATAGTGTCCCTTTAAACTTAGTTTGATGATGATACAATCTATATTATTAGGTTTATAATGCTGTTTAGCATTTAAAGTCTTCATTTCAAAGTTTTAAAAATAATGTATTAAAATGTTACTTATGACAATTTTGAGAGGGGCCTGGAACCTAACTCCCTCACTTCCCTTTGACATATTATAAACTGGGTTTCAATTTACAACGGTTTCAATTTACACCCTCCGCAACCGACTACACGATGCCGGCATACGCGACAAAGCCCTGGAATGGATCACCTCCTTCCTCACCAGCAGAACCCAGAAAGTTAGACTCCCACCCTTCACCTCAAAGCCCACAGAAATCAGCTGCGGTGTACCCCAAGGCTCTTCGCTGAGCCCCACCATATTCAACATCTACATGGCCCCTCTCTCCCCCATCGCCCGATGACACAACCTCAACATCGTTTCCTATGCCGACGACACCCAGCTAATCATCTCACTCACCAGTGACCCCACCACCGCAAAGAGAAACGTCCATGAAGGGCTGACAGCAATCACTACCTGGATGAACTACAACTGCCTAAAGCTGAACGCAGACAAGACCAAAGTCCTCCTCCTCAGTCCCACCACATCCGCTTGGAATAACTCATGGTGGCCCACAGCCCTCGGACACCCTCCAACCCCCACCGACCATGCACAAAATCTAGGCGTCATCCTGGACTTATCGCTCTCCATGGACCGGCAAATCAATGCCTTCTCTTCTGCATGCTTCCACACACTTCACCTGCTGCGAAAGATCTTCAAATGGATCCCAACCGAGATCAGGAAGACTGTCACTCACGCCCTCATCAGCAGCCGACTGGACTATGGTAATGCACTCTACACCAGCACCACCATCAAGCTACAAAAGAGACTACAGCGCATCCAGAACTCCTCGGCCAGACTAATCCTTGACATCCCTCGTCAATGCCACATCACCAAACACCTGCGGACCTGCACTGGCTCCCCATCAACAAAAGAATAACCTTCAAGCTTCTCACCCACGCATTCAAGGCCCTCCACAACATCGGTCCCGAATACTTGAACCACCGCGTTACCTTCTACACCCCTACCAGACAACTTTGATCGGCCGACCAAGCCCTCGCTGTCATCCCCCGCATCAGGAAAACCATAGCGGGAGGCAGATCCTTCTCTCACCTGGCAGCCAAGACTTGAAACACCCTCCCGCTGCACCTCAGACAAGCTACCACCCTAACTAAGTTCAGAAAGGACCTCAAGACCTGGCTCTTCGACTGAACTGCAACTCTCAGCACCTTGAGACCCTTACAGGTGAATAGCCGCGCTTTACAAGAACCCAATAGATAAATAGGCCCAGACCATGACACTCCCACCACCATGCTTGACTGTAGGCAAGACACATTTGTCTTCGTACTCCTCACCTGGTTGCCGCCACACACGCTTGACACCATCTGACCCAAATAAGTTGATACTGGTCTCATCAGACCACAGGACATGGTTCCAGTAATCCATGTCCTTAGTTCTTGCTTGTCTTCAGCAAACTGTTTGCAGGTTTTCTTGTGCATTATCTTTAGAAAAGGTTTCCTTCTGAGACGATAGCCATGCAGACCAATTTGATGCAGTGTGCGGCGTATGTTCTGAGCACTGACAGGCTAAGCCCCCACCCCTTCAGCCTCTGCAGCAATGCTGGCAGCACTCATATGTCTATTTCCCAAAGACAACCTCTGGATATGACGCTGAGCACGTGCACTCGACTTCATTGGTCGACCATGGCGAGGCCTGTTTTGAGTGGAACCTGTCCTGTGAAACCGCTGTATGGTCTATGCCATCTTTATGTAGAGCAACAATTCTTTTTTTTCCAGATCCTCAGAGTTCTTTGCCATGAGGTGCCATGTTGTACTTCCAGTGACCAGTATGAGAGAGTGTGAGAGCGATAACACCAAATATATATATATATATATATATATATATATATATATATATATATATATATATATATATATATATATATATATATATATATATATATATATATATATATATAATGCCAATCATGGATTATGAGGATGTAGTATATGCACCTGCACCGCAAACTCACCTTTATAAACTTAATACATTGTATAACTCATTCTGCCGCTTTGTGCTACGATATAATTACAGGACCCACCATTGTGATATGCTAAAAGAACTAAACAGGCTGTCGCTGGAATCCAGACGCACGCTACATCTTTCCAGCCTTGTGTTTAAGAGATTTTCTGGGAAGCTCCCACCCTACCTGAGCAGAATGTTTTCCCCGGCCAGTACCAGCACATTATTCAGTTTGCCTCAATACAAAAAGAAAGCAGCTTGATCCTCCTTTTCCTACAGAGCACCACAATTATGGAACGACCTCCCTTACACTTTCAAACCTTCCCCAAGCCTAATATCCTTTAAGAGATCCCTCTCTACATATCTCAAAACAGAATGCACCTGTCATGGTTGATTATATATTTCCTACCTGTGCTATGTTAAATTTTGCATATATTATGTATTATTGTTTTTGTATTTTATTGTACCCTATTGTATAAATGCAATGTTTTGTGGACCCAGGACATACTTAAAAACGAGAGAAATCTCAATGTATCCTTCCTGGTAAAATATTTTATTTATTTATTTATTTTATATATATTTATTTATTATATATATATTTATTTAGAATATGCATCTTTTGATTGGCTGATGCCTATCACAAGATGCAGTGGTAAGGAAAATAAAACTAACTTTGAAATTCAAACGAAAAATCTACTACTTGCGTGAAATTAAAACAAAGCGATTTTGCATGATTTATTATGCATTTATAGATTATGCTATTCTGTGTTTTGAAGGTTTTAAATTTTGAATATCAAATGTATTATTTGATATCCAAATTTTACGGGAACTTTTAAGCTGAGTAGTGAATTGAATGTTGAAAAGTATTAAAAATGTATTGAAGTCCTTAAATATTATGTATGAGTATCATAAAAGCCTATCACTAAATAAAGACAACAAATCTCACTATAGGTTACTAGTTAGAAGAGAAAGTTATATATTTTTAAACTAGATAACCCAAAGTATCGATCTAGGTCCATTTTGGTATATTTCATGCCGCCATTTGACTGCCAAATGACATCATATAAAAAGTTTTAAAAAAATTTACACTCAACTACTGCAGTCATAAGACCAATGTTTGTAAAAGTTTCTATATGATTCCCTTTGCTCAGAAATGGCAGACATGCATGGCTTTGCCATTGATTTTTGGTAATTTGAAGGCTGTTAATTGCAGCTGCACACCACAACTCTTAAATTCCTGTCAGTGAAGGGGTTAACCAGTTAATTGTTAAGGGGAAAAAGTATTTTAGTGGAGAGCGGGGGAAGGAGCAGCACCAGCAGGCACTAGCTGTCTGGACGCTGGCTGTCTGGATGCTGGCTGCTGGCACAGAAAAAGAGAAGATCTGATTCTGGGGTAACGGAAATTGTCCCTATAGGAGCTCCGTACTGCCCTTGGCGCATGCGCAGTTGCACTGGATGGACACCATGAAGTCCAATGGTGGATTTTGCTGGTGATGGTAAACACTTATATAGGGTGTAATCTACACATCTAGAAGCTGGAAACTTGTTTCTACTGCAACCTTGGCCTTTTCTCTTTAGGAACGCTACACAAAGCCGTCATTGCTCAGGTCCTGAAAATTACCTCTAGCGAAGCTCCGAGTGGCTAAGGCTGCCGCACTGAATCCCCACGCAGAGCTCTGGATTATGAAGTACTGGGATACTTCCGAGCTAAATATTTATTTACAGTATTTCAGCAACAATAGATATGCCTAATATGGAGAATACTTTTCTACTGAGAGAAATAGGTGCTCTTCTCACCAAATTTCAAGAGACATTCACAGAGTCCCTTAGAGCAGAATTTTATCACCCTACCTACTGATACTCCCCAAATTCCCTCCAATTCCCTCCAGTGAGCGAGATGATTATGGCGGTGCCTTGGGGCCCTGGCACTTGCCGCCTATTGTACCCGCAGATGTTCGGATGCAGATATAGAGGACTTTGCGCGTGTGTTCTCTTACATTCGCACTGATGTATTTGCTATCTCTGGACACACAAGTCTTATGGACTGCTTTTGAAATTTACCTCTATATCAATTTAAGGGTGCCCTCAGAGACTTGGTCAACAGGTCCGGAATAGGGTAATATTATTTGTACTATTACCCGCTCAGTTATATTATGCCATTTACTGGGACTTAAAGTTCAGTTTTCTGTTTTGGTTACTTGTTGCTTATTGGGATATAACCTAAGAAACATTATATACATTGCTCTACTTCTTTCTGTGGTTTGTTTTTGCCTCTGTGCCTCTAACCTCTACACTCTTTTGGGTTGAGAAGCCTCTGTTTAAATACTAGCTGCACAGAGAATTAACCACCATAACAAAATCATCAAAATCAATGAAGGTACAGGCTCATAGAGTTTTCTTAATAGTGAAAGTTGCGATCTTTAGAAAGGGAAGTATCCCAGTAATAATGTTAATAACCCCCATATTTTCTGATACATACTCAGGGTCAGACTTCATTGTTTATCAGCAGTAAATGCACTACCACTTTATTTAAACCCCCTCACTTCATATCTATTCCCCATAAACGATATTAAAGCGTCAGTGTGTTCTTCCGCATTTCTGTTGGAGCAGCATTAACTAATATATTTGTTTCTTTTTTATGTCCTGTTTTAAACAATATACATTTTCATATTGAGTTATATAAAGATCCAAAAGTGATCTTTTATCATAGAGTATTATAAAACTGAGGTTTTCTATTAGTGACCCAAAAGTGGTCTTCATGTTTAGAATAGCCTTCAAATGCTTCCTTTATTCTTGACGGTCCAAGAGCGGCCCTATATTTAATCTAGGAGGCTTTCTGAAAGATTGGCATCTTGTTTTTAAATTGTTCACAGAATATATATGATGTTAGCTGTATGTGTCATTTTTTCATTCTGATATATGTATACACTGTAAAATTGTTATTTTACTAACTGTGATACAAGAATTTCTCTCAATTTCGTATGCCTTGAAATATACCTCAAGAAAAAAAAAAAAAAAAAGTATTTTAGTGTATTGAATACCATCCCACCTGACACCTACCATCTCCCTGATCCTTTACAAACAGCTATCTTCCCTCCCCCACTGGTCACCATCATCTGCCACCATCTTAAAGAAACATTATACACATTTTTTCTTTGCATAAATGTTTTTGTAAATGATTAATAAAGCACATTCAGGTTTTTTTTTTTTTAAATGTATAGTTTTGCTTATTTTTAAATAACATTGCTCTGATTTTCAGACTCCTAACCAAGCCCCAAAGTTTTATGAGAATACAGTCAGCTACCTACTCCAGCTTGCTCCTGTTTGTGTAAAAGGTCTTTTCATATACAAAAAAGGGGGGGGGGGGTGTCTTATTTCCCACTTGCAGTGGGCTTTCCAGCTACCTTTTCAACAGAGCTAAACAGAGTTTCTAAGTACGTTTTTAAACAGTTTTATACTTGCTTTTTTATATCAGTATCTGTGCATCTTATTCTTTATAGTAGTGTCTATTACATGCAGTTATATGAAAATGAGTGAATATTGTCCCTTTAAATATTGGCAGACAGTCTGCCAATATGAGGTAAGTTTGTTTTTTTTGTTTTTTATTATTTTCTGATGCGTAGGGTTCCCTCCTCCGCCTCCATGATCTCTCAGAATTCACCCTCTTCCCTCCTACTGCACTGCCATACTTGCTATTAGCACTATAATAGTGTGCAGTCTGGGAGGGAGGGAGGGTTTGTGGGGGGGGGGGTTCTGTAGTATAGGGACCCATCCCTTCCCTCACAAAAAAATTATGTAGCATAGGAAACCCTCCCTTCCGGCGATGGACCACCCACCCATCTCCTTCCTTCCCTTCCAAACTTCCCACGGCACCACCACACTTGATACAGACAGTGACAATGTACGTGTCACTGTCTGTATTGACGATCGTCCTTCATATGGTTCAGAAGCACAATCATCGCTTCCTTACTATATGAAGGCAGATGCCTTCTGCTCTTAAAGCAGGGACTTTACTGTGTTGGACATAGGTACTAAGTCAACAAAGTACTGTGTGACATAATACCTATGTCCTACTGAGCATGTGCAAGATCCACAAAATATACGAATATGCATCTTTTGATTGGCTGATGCCTATCACAAGATGCAGTGGTAAGGAAAATAAAACTAACTGAAATTCAAACGAAAAATCGATTTTGCATGATTTATTATGCATTTATAGATTATGCTATTCTGTGTTTTGAAGGTTTTAAATTTTGAATATCAAATGTATTATTTGATATCCAAATTTTATGGGAACTTTTAAGCTGAGTAGTGAATTGAATGCTAGGAAAAGTATTAAAAATGTATTGAAGTCCTTAAATATTATGTATGAGTATCATAAAAGCCTATCACTAAATAAAGACAACAAATCTCACTATAGGTTACTAGTTAGAAGAGAAAGTTACTAGTACATGAAATATTCGAAATTTCTTACTTGACCAGCTTTTAAGGTGTCTCAGGGAATAGAGGGGTGACAAGAAATTGGAGCATCCCTGTGAAGGATGGTCATGGCTAGCAACAGGCCAGGTTTGAAGACTTTCAGCTACAACACACCAGTTGTTACATTTCTTTAAATCTGCGATTACTTGAAAACTGGCACTGATCATAGAACATTTGTGGCTAGGTTGTCGGGGGGCATTGCTGTTTTGTTAGGGGCTATTTTGGGGGCAGAGTCACTGACAGATACGCCCACTGACCAGACATCCACTATCCGAGTGTTTTGTAGTCGTCTCTAGCATGTCTACATACCAACCAAAGGAAATTCTGCAAATAGACTCAGAGGAAGAGCGAGACAAAGCTCAGAATAAAGGGACTGTCCCTCTCAAATAGGGACAGCTGGGAGGTCTGCGTGATCACAGACTTTACACACAGATGTTGGGCATTATTGCCTTATGGTACTGATGAGCAACTCATTCCTTTTAAATGGCTAAATATAAAGACCAAAAATCCTTAAATTGGGAGCACAAACTATATAAATGGGATGTAAAAATGAACCAATCTCTTAACCAAAAGGACAGAATGGAGGCATCATTTGGCCAATAGACCAATTACTACTGCTTTATGGTGTATTGGCTCCTTTAAATAAAACTACTTTAGTCTTTGAGAGCTGCACACATTCCCGTATTAAGGATCTTTTAAATTGAGTACAGGTGAGATTAACAGGTTAATTTACAGATTTCTGTTCTCAGAGATATCCTCATGGCACATGTAGAAACATCAATCAATGGAGATGGACAGCTCTGATTTAAATGTCTAATGCAGAAAGCTTCACCTGATCATGCTAAACCCTTCCAAGTGAATAGGCTGCAATTTATAATGCAAAATCACACTAAAAACACACTTTATTACAAGGAAAATATAATTAGAAACACATACAAGTAAGCTCAAGCTGGAAAATTCTTAGCCTGTAAATAAAGAGCTGATCCCCCACCCCAACCATATAAAAACAGCACAACCCTCAAAGAAGGGAGTAAAAAAAGTAATTAAGTGTTAAATTAGAGAGAAACTAATATTGACAGTATTGCATTAAAAGCATACCTCAAAGCTTGACACTGAACACAAGAGGTTAGAATGCCAAAGCAAAAATCTAAATCTCTAGAGAAATTCTTAAACTAAATACACGTATAAGCAAGTTGCTGACTCAGTGTAACTGTCAACCAGAAAATAGTCAGGACTCAAAACAAAACAAGTCTTCTATAGAATCAAATATTACAAAATAATAAACACACAATTGTGAACTATTGCCAGAAGCTTAAGGCAATTGCTAAATATAACCTTTCAATATTGATTAATTGAGCTTTTTCTTATTTATTAAAAAAAAAAAAAAACCACACACAACAATTAATTGTCAGATTGGAAATATAGTCCGGCACAAACTGTTTACCAAATACAATGGTACCAAATTTCACTTTCAGCTCAAATACTTTGTGAAACACAAATGTGTCTGAGCACATTGCTTGGCCAACATGGATTTACTACAGTGGAGTATACTGTGGTATTCTACAAACATAAGGAGTGGAGTGTTGCTACTGTAAGGCATTATATAGCTTAACATTACCAAGTACTGACCCTCATATTTGTTGAAATTAGTGCTAAAGCAAGTTTTCAACATAAGCAAACAGTTAAAAGGAGGATAAGAGACTTAAAGTGAATGTAAATTAGATTAAAAACAGGGGCACTTTAATTAATCAAAATTTACATTTCACTTGTGTTATGAAAAAATACTTACCTTTTAATCTTGACAGCCGCTCCAGCTTCCTCCGCCTGTCGCAAAGCCTCCTCCTGGGTTTAAATGAGGAATCCGGCTTCCTCCAATCATGGCGTTGAATCAAACACTGATTCCCCCGGGGGAAGCTGTGATTGGAGGATGACCGAACCATCATTTCTGATATCAGAGAACATAATTTATGTAAGAACTTACCTGATAAATTCCTTTCTTTCATATTGGCAAGAGTCCATGAGCTAATGACGTATGGAAAATACATTCCTACCAGGAGGGGCAAAGTTTCCCAAACCTTAAAAAATGCCTATAAATTCACCCCTCACCACACCCAAAATTCAGTTTAACAAATAGCCAAGTAGTGGGGTGATAAAATAAGGAGTAAGAAAGCATACAAAAAGAGGAACTGGAAATAAAATTGTGCTTTTTATACAAAAATCCTAACCACCATAAAAAAGGGTGGGCCTCATGGACTCTTGCCAATATGAAAGAAATTAATTTATCAGGTAAGTTCTTACATACATTATGTTTTCTTTCATGTAATTGGCAAGAGTCCATAAGCTAGTGATGTATGGGATAGAAATACCCAAGATGTGGGAGACCACAGAAGAGTCACTACAAAGGGAGGGATAAAATTAAAAAAAAAAGCTATTTCCGCCGAAAAAAATAAATCCACAAAAAAATAAGTCTTTCTTACAAAATTTGACACAAATTTCACAAAAAAAACTTAAGTTAAATCATAAGCAGAAGAATCAAACTGAAACAGCTGCCTGAAGAACTTTTCTACCAAAGACTGCTTCAGAAGAAGCAAATACATCAAAATGGTAAAATTTAGTAAATGTATTCAAAGAAGACTAAGTTCCTGCTTTGCAAATCTAATCAACCGAAGCTTCATTCTTAAAAGCCCATGTGATGAGAGCAGGATGTGATGTCACTAGTATGTGGACGGGGCTTAGGTCCGGTGTCTGTGTCGCAGTTAGTTTAGTACAATCAACCTGACTATTTTATTGCAGAGCATAACAATACACATCTAGAGTTGTACCATCATTGCTGTGTCCTGCATATGTCCTGCATCTCATGACATGGTGTCAGAAGTTCTGGACTGCGCTTCTGTTCCTGATCGATTGCAATGTCAAAGTTTACCCCACCTGAGCCTTTTGACTTTTCTCAGCCTGCAGCTTGGCCCACATGGTGTCAGCGGTTTCAGCGCTTCAGGATCGCGTCCAAACTGGACAAGGAGAGTGGTGAAGTACAAGTTAATTCTCTTTTATACTCTATGGGGAAAGATGTAGAGCCAGTGTTCAATGCTTTTACTTTCCAAGAAGGGGAAGAAGTTAACTTTGATATAGTTATGGATAAACTCAGTGCCCACTTTGTGCCCAAAAGAAATGTGATTCATGAGAGAGCTTGTTTTCACAAACGTAATCAGCGTGTGGGAGAATCTGTGGAGTCATTTGTGCGCAGCCTGTATGAATTAGCTGAATTCTGTGAGTTTGGTGTTGCTAAAGAAGAGCAAATCAGAGACAGAATAGTTATTGGAATTGCAGATGCTGAAGTCTCCCTGAAGCTGCAGTTAGAGCCTGATTTAACGTTAGATGGGGCTATTAGGATGGCTCGCCAGAGTGAACTGGTGAAAAAGCAAAGTGCTGATCTGAGGTCAGAGAGTATTGTGGATGAAGTGCAACAGTCTAGGAAAATTACTAGTGAAAGGCACAGTGTGAGCGGTAGATCTTAAGTACTGGAAAGGCCTAGAAGTGGATGGGCGCAACATGGCCGATGCACACGGTGCTACCGGGCTCATGATCAGAGTGCTATATGCCCGGCCAGAGATAAAAGATGCAGACAATGTAACAGAATAGGCCATTTTGAAGTGGTGTGTAAAACTGAATACATTAAGGAGATGCAGGTGGACAGTGACCAGGAGGGTCAGGAAGTGTCTTTTGTGGGGTCTGTTGTGGAACGGACAAGCTCAGAGGAAGATTGGAAAGTTACTTTTACTGTAATGGGAGCCAAAGTTGATTTTAAGATTGACACAGGAGCAGATATCACTGTAATGTCTTTTGCTGAATTTATGAAACTGCCTCGACAGCCCCAGCTGGTGAAGGTTACTACAAATGTCCATAGTCCTGGTGGCCGCATTGATTGTGTGGGGAAATTTCTTGCCAGCTGTGAGTACAAACAGAGGAAGTTCACCATGTGGGTGCATGTGATCCGAGGTCAGTGTGTTAACAGTTTATTGAGCAGAAAAGCAGCCTGTGACTTGGGCCTCGTGGCCAGAGTGAATGAGATTTCTGAAGATATGTTTGGCGAGTTGGGCCTACTGAACTGCAAACCTGTCCGTATAGCACTTAAAAGTGACGCAGTCCCATACAGTATTTCTACTCCTCGTAGAATTCCGTTCCCGCTCATGCCTCAAGTGGAGAAAGAGCTAATGCGCATGAAGTCTATGGGGGTTATTGAAGAGGTTGTTGAAGCAACTGATTGGTGTGCCCCCATTGTTCCAGTTGCAAAGAAAAACGGAAAGGTGCGCATCTGTGTGGACCTGAAAAGGTTGAATGAGGCAGTGAAGAGGGAGAGATTTGTGCTGCCGACATTGGAAGATATAGCCCCGAAGTTGGCTGGGGCAAAGTTCTTTTGCACATTAGACGCTTCTAGCGGCTTTTGGCAGATCCCCCTGGATCCAAAGTGCCGCAAACTGACTACCTTTATCACACCGGTAGGTCGGTTCTGCTTCTGCAGACTCCCCTTTGGGATATCCTCCGCTCCTGAAATCTTTCAAAGGGAAATGAGTTCTCTCCTGAGTGGCCACGTGGGCACAGCGGTCGTCATGGACGACATTCTAGTGTATGGGTCTACAGTGGAGGAGCATGATCAGCGTTTGAGTTGTGTGCTGCAGGCTATCAAAGAGTCTGGGCTGAAGCTGAATAAAGAAAAATGTCATTTTAGGAAAACTGAATTATGCTACTTTGGGCATATCATCAACGGGGATGGCATCAAGCCGGACCCCGAGAAAATTCAAACAGATGAAAAGCCCTTCTTATGTACATGAGCTGAGACAGATATTGGGCCTTGTAAATTACGTGGGCAAGTTTCTTCCAGATTTATCTACAGTTTTACACCCTATCACAGAGTTGCTTAAGAAAGATGTTGCCTGGGTCTGGGGACCCTCACAGGAAAAAGCGTTCCTGCATGCCAAGTCACTGCTGGGGTCTGCCCCAGTGCTGGGGTTCTACGACCCTTCAAAAAAAGACTGTGGTTAGTGCTGATGCAAGCAGTTATGGGTTGGGGGCTGCACTCCTGCAGTTGAATGACAACAAACTACAGCCCATCGCCTACTGTTCCCACACACTGACGGCTGCGGAGTCAAAATACGCTCAAATTGAGAAAGAGTGCCTGGCTGCAGTTTGGGCCTGTGAGCGCTTTCAGCGTTATCTAGTGGGTTTGGAGAAATTTAGTCTGGAAACTGACCACAAACCGCTAGTCCCTCTAATCGATTCTTATGACATTGACAAAACACCCTTGAGATGCCAGAGACTTTTAATGAGACTGCTCAGGTTCAATGTTCAGGCAGTGCATGTGCCGGGGAAACAACTGGTTGTGGCAGATACACTATCCAGGCTCCCGCTGGCTGCTGCTGAAGAATCCTCCACGGAATCGGATGTGAAAGTGTATGTTGATTCAGTTCTGGCCTCTAAGTCCATTTCTTCAAGGAAACTGGAAGAGATAAAGAAAGAGACATATTTGGACACAGATCTGCAAGAAGTTATAAGGTACATAAAAGATGGCTGGCCCGAGAGCCGGGCAGCCTGGATGTCTTTAAATGCTTACCAGCCAGAGAGGTCGCAGCTCACGGAGCTGGAGGGGTTGGTGCTGTTCCAAGACCGCATTGTAATTCCTGTCAGCATGAGGAAGGAGATGTTAAACAGGATTCATGATGGCCACCTAGGCATTACAAAGTGCAGAGAAAGGGCAGCTACAGCTGTGTGGTGGCCTGGGATCAGCTCCGACATTGCAAATCACGTGTCTAATTGTGCCTTTTGCCGGGAAAGCCGGCCTACTCAGAGAAGGGAGCCCTTGATGTCTACTCCGCTGCCTGCGGGGCCGTGGCAGAAAATAGCTGCTGATTTGTGTGAACTGCACGGGAAAAAGTTTCTTGTTGTGATCGACTACTATTCCAGGTATTTGGAAATTGCACCCCTGAATGATATCACAAGTCAGGCCGTTATCATTCGCCTGAAGAGCTTGTTCGCCCCGCTGGGGCATTCCAATGGAGCTGGTGAGTGATAATGGTATGCAGTTCGCTTCTACAGAGTTCAGTGCTTTCAGCAGGGAATATGATTTTGTACATTCCACGTCAAGTCCACATTATCCGCAGGCCAACGGAATGGCTGAAAGGGCAGTTCAAACAACAAAATTCATTCTAAAGCAATCTGAGCCGTACCAAGCCCTCTTGTCATACAGGGCGACGCCCATTCAAGCCACCGGGTTTAGCCCGGCACAGCTGATGCTTGGACGCCAGATTTGCACCACTTTACCCTCAGTGGGTGTCTTCAAGCCGCCTGGCCCTGTTCCTTGGGACGAAGTCCTTAGGAGGGATGAAGAGGCCAAAAAGGGTTATCGTTTCTTCTACGACAGGAGACATTCTGTCAGGCCTTTACAGGAACTGAAAGCGGGCCAAAGTGTCAGAATTAAACTGGATGATGAGAAGAAATGGAAGACGCCTGCTACGGTAGTGGGCCGCTCTCCAGAACCAAGGTCTTACACAGTCCTTACAGAGGGAGGGACAGTTACACGCTGTAACCGAAGACATCTTCAGCCTGTACCTGAGAGTCTGGAACCGGATACCTCAGTACCACCGCCGGTGGGATCACCTGTTCTAAGAGAGGTGCCTTCCCCTCAGCAAGATCACAGCGGGGATATATCTTTGCCTCCAGCAGACTCTTGTTCACCATCTTCTGTATCAGAGGACAGTTCATGCAAAGTTACATCAAGCGGAAGAGTGGTGAAACTTCCGGCCCGATACAGGGACTGACTTTAGCTAGAATAGTGACCGGAAGTATGGGCAGAATAATCCCATGGTCACTGTGGACTAAGGTAGTCTACCCCGATGTCCAAGTCAGGATGTAATTTATTTGTTCATGTTTTCTAATCTATCTGTTTTTATAATGTTCAAAAACAAAAATGTTGTTGTATACCCTGTTGGTGTACCTTGTTATTTAGTATATGCAAATGTATGCTTTGCCTTTGAAAAAGGGGAAGATGTGATGAGAGCAGGATGTGATGTCACTAGTATGTGGACGGGGCTTAGGTCCGGTGTCTGTGTCGCAGTTAGTTTAGTACAATCAACCTGACTAGATGTGTATTGTTATGCTCTGCAATAAAATAGAGTTGTACCATCATTGCTGTGTCCTGCATATGTCCTGCATCTCATGACAGCCCAAGAAGTGGCGACTGATCTAGTAGAATGAGCTGTAATTCTCTGAGGCAGAGACTGTCCTACCTCTACATAAGCCTTGTGAATCAAAAGCTTTAACCAATATGCCAAAGAAATGGCAGAGGCTTTCTGACCTTTCCTAGGACCAGAAAAAAGAACAAGACTAGAAGTCTTCCTGAAATCTTTAGTAGCTTCGACATAATATTTCAAAGCTCTTACAACATCCAAAGAATGAAATAGTAAATTTGAGATTAACACTTTATTGAAACAAGACAATATCAACAACGTTGTTTTAATAAAGTGTTAATTTTAAATGTACTATTTCATTATTATTAGTGTATAATTCTACACTGGGCTAAAAGCCCTTAAATCCTCTACATACCCTAACAATTTATAACATCCAAAGAATGTAGAGACCTTTCAAGATTATTCTTGGGATTAGGACACAAGGAAGGAACAACAATTTCCCTACTAATGTGGTTAGAATTCACAACCTTAGGAAGAAATTTAAATGAAGTCCACAAAACAGCCTTATCCTGATGGAGAATCAAAAAAGGAGACTCACAAGAGAGAGCAGACAATTCAGAAACTCTTCTAGCGAAGAGATAGCCAAAAGGAACAACAAGAAAGTAGTTTAATATCCAAAGAATGCATAGGCTCAAAAGGTGGAGCCTGCAAAGCCTTGGAAACCAAATTAAGACTCCAAGGAGGAGAGATTGATTTAATGACAGGCTTGATACGAACCAAAGCCTGAACAAAAAACAGTGAATATCAGGAAGATTAGTAATTTTTCTGTGAAATAAAACAGAAAGAGCAGAGATTTGTCCCTTCAAGGAACTTGCAGACAAACCTTTATCCAAACCATCCTGAAGAAACTGTAAAATTCTAGGAATTCTAAAAGAATGCCAGGAGAATTTATGAGAAGAACACCATGAAATATAAGTCTTCCAAACTCGATAAAAAATCTTTACCACCTCCATAGGAGGCAAAGTTTGTAAAACTGAATTGTGGGTGTGGTGAGGGGTGTATTTATAGGCATTTTGAGGTTTGGGAAATTTTGCCCCTCCTGGTAGGATTGTATATCCCATATGTCACTAGCTTATGAACTCTTGCCAATTACATGAAAGAAAAAACCCCAGTAATAGTGGAAATAATTTTATCCAACTGGGAACCAAACAAATTATTACCCTGGAATGAAAGAGATAGTAACCTAGATTTAGATACCATGTCAGCATTCCATGATTTGAGCCATAAAGCTCTTCTAGCTAAAATAGCTAAAGACATAGATTTAACATTTATCTTGATGATATCAAAAATAGCATCACAGATAAAATAATTAGCATGTTGAAGCAAACAAACAATGCTATACAAATCAGAGTATTTTTCCCGTTGTGCTAAGCTATCCAACCAAAAAGTTGATGCACACGAAATATCAGCCATAGAAATGGCAGGTCTGAGCATATAGCCAGAATGTAAATAAGCTTTATTTAGATAAGATTCAATCCTATCTAAAGGATCCTTCTTAGACCATTACTTAGCAATCACATCAGAAATGGCATTAGGAACAGGAAAAACCTCAGGAGTAGTCACATAGGAGGTTTATAGACAGAATTTAAACGTTTACTGTATTTATTATCAAGAGGACCAGACTCCTCAACATCCAAAGTTATTAATACTTCTTTTAACAAAGAACGAATATACTCAATCTTAAAAAGATAGGATGATTTATCAGTGTCAATGTCTGAAGTAGGATCCTCTGAACCAGATAGATCCTCATCAGAGGAGGATATATCAGTATGTTATCGGTCATTACAAATTTAAACAGTATTATGAGAAGTTTTAAAAGACCTTTTACGTTTATTTGAAGGCGGTATAGCAGCCATAGCCTTCTGTATCGCATCAGCAATACAATTTTTCATATCAACAAGGATCATGTACTTTAGATGTTGAACGAACAACAGATACTGTACTAGTACTAATAGAAACCTTTTCTGCATTCAAAAGCTTATCATGACAACCGTTGCATACTACAGCTGGAGATATAATCTCCACTAGCTTACAACAGATACACTTAGCTTTGGTAGAACTGTGTTCAGGCAGCATGGCTCCTACAGCAACTTCTGAGACAGGATCAGATTGAGACATCTTGTAAAATGTAAAAAAAAAGAAAATTTAACATTAAACAGAAATATCTTATTTCCACACATAGCAGTTTCAGGAATGGGAAAAAAATGCAAGTGCTAAATTTGGCAAAAAAAGCAAATAGCATAGCCCTCTGAGCATAAAGAAGGCAAGGAGCATATAGGAAGTGAGGTAAAATAAAACAAAATTTTTTGGCGCCAAGTATGACACACAACGCAAAAGGAAGTTGAGAATTATTTTGGCACCAACAACAATCAAACAACCTAGCGTCAACTAAGACACAGGAAATGACGAACTTGCGTCATGACCGACGCACATTCGCGCCCCAAAAAACAAGAATGACGCAATAAATAACAGCATTTTGCGCCCTCACAAGCCTAATTTGCCCGCAAGTTTTCCAAGAAAAAAACAAGTCAAATTGAAAAAAGACTATACCACAGGTAAGACAAACTTCCTAAACACAATTCCCATAATGAAACTGCTGGACTGCAAAGAGAAATGCACATAGACCTGACTCATGGCAAATACAGGTAGCCCTCAGTTTACGCCGGGGTTAGGTTCCAGAAGGAATGGTTGTAAATCGAAACCATTGTAAAATGAAACCCAGTTTATAATGTAAGTCAATGGGAAGTGAGGGAGTTAGGTTCCAGGCCCCTCTCAAAATTGACATAACATCTAATACATTATTTTAAAGCTTTGAAATGAAGACTTTAAATGCTAAACAGCATTATAAACCCGATAAAATAATCACACAGCACAGAATATATAATTAAACTAAGTTAAATGAAAAAAAAAAACATTTGCTAAACAGCATTATAAACCTAATAAAGTAATCACACAACACAGACTTTACTTGCATTTTTCTGCAAACAGTTCTTTCTATGCATTCCAATCTGGACTGATTTATAGACTGGAAGATCTTGTTCTTTTGAAATTTGCTCGATAGCTCAGGTCTCGTTAAACTGATTAATTTCAGCTTGCTTGGACACAAGCGGACCGCTCCACCTACTGGCTATTTTAATAAATGTGCTGCTTCTCATTGCTTTTCAATAGCAGTCACATGACTGGAAAAAAAGGTTGTTATTCTGAAACAGTGTAAATGGAACTGTTGTAAAACGAGGGCCATCTGTATAAGTAAAATACATATATTTAAAATTTTATATTAATACATAAAGCACCGAACCATAGCTGAGTGTGTCTTCAAATAATGATACATACTTACCGAAAGACACCCATCCACATAAAGTAGATAGCCAAACCAGTACTGAAACAGTTATCAGCAGAGGTAATGGTATATAAGAGTATATCGTTGATCAGAAAAGGGAGGTAGGAGATGAATCCCTACGACCGATAACAGAGATCCCTTGAAAAGATTTCCCATGAGAGAAACCATAAAATCAATAGGTGATACTCTCTTCACATCCCTCTGACAAACACTGTACTCTAAGAGGAAATGGGCTTCAGAATGCTTAGAAGCGCTTATCACAGAAGAAATCATAAAAATCAAGCGCAAACTTACTTCACCACCTCCATAGGAGGCAAAGTTTGTAAAACTGAATTGTGGGTGTGGTGAGGGGTGTATTTCTAGGCTTTATAGGTAGGATTGTATATCCCATACGTCACTAGCTCATGGACTCTTGACAATTACATGAAAGAAATGGCTTGTCACAACCGGGGAAAGCTGGAGCGGCTGTCAAGTTTAAAAGGTATTTTCTCACAACACAAGTGAAATGTAAATTTTGATGAATTAAAGTGCCCCTGTTTTTAAATAATGTTTAAAAACCGGACACTTTAGCATCAAAATTTACATTCACTTTAAGGAGACAGAAAACACCTTGTAATTACAAGATGGTTCTGTTGTGTTGCTGTAAAATAACATATTAGCCAAGTCTACATGGTTTTAAAACACATTAACACCCTTTTTACAACAAATATTTATCAATAACTAAACTCCACCCGCAGGCTTTAGTCTGCAGACAGCAAGGCTAGCCACGGTTATAAAATCAGTATAAAATGCATTTATTTGCAGTCATCTGAGAAAGCCACTTATGATAGTTATGAAGCAGAGCTAGTCATGAGAAGTCTGCAGGGTGCATGTTAAGTTCTGAAAACTAAAAAATCCTCAGATTTTCAAAACTAAAAATTACATGAAAAGGGGGCAAAATAAAAATGATGAAAGAATTATTGCAGTTATTTTATTACGTATAACTAAAAAATGTATTTTAAAAATCTCAAGCTGTTTACTATCCCTTTTAACAGTCATTGTCACCTTAAATCCGGATGATAAACTTTCTCTAAATTTAGCCTAATTAAGTTAATTTTATTTACAATATGTTAGTGGGAAGACAACGTCCAACTGCTGAAGAGTGACTTAAATGATGAGGCAAGGTCTGAATTAGATAAGAAATGAGCAGTGATTGCTAATAAGTTCAGAGGTACAGACTGTAAGGGCACCATACATTTATACAATCACTTACATTTTTAACATATTTGTATT
The DNA here is from genome assembly GCF_027579735.1 of Bombina bombina. Lineage (NCBI taxonomy): Eukaryota > Metazoa > Chordata > Amphibia > Anura > Bombinatoridae > Bombina > Bombina bombina. Next base: position 604,360,156 of record NC_069500.1, read on the forward strand.
TATACTATTGTTTTAATTTTTAACATCTTACTGGAACATAGATGTTTGTTCAAAATATTTTTAAAGGTATACTATATGATTTTATAGAGTGGTAGAGCTGCTTAATAGTAATCAAATAATATATGGTGTTTAAGCTATTTAATAATGACCATAAAAAATAGCAGTCTCTCTCCAGCACTTTTTAAGATTCTGTGATATATATATTTTATCCAGATGGGTATGAATGTTGAGGGTTTTTCTCCAGCTGGAATTGTTCAAACAAAACAATTATGGCACTTAAAGGGATATAAAAAAAACCTGAAATGTGCATGGGGGAAGCATGTTTGCAATATACTACCACTAGCAATAGTGCTTCTATTTAAAACAAATACTGTTTTCAGTGGCATACGCACTTATACTGTAAGTGCTCCATGCACCAGCATTTGAACAACACACCCCTTCAAAAGCAGTGGTTTGTACGACACAAATAAAGTATTCACTGATGCATTACACCCCAGTGATAGCTCTCTGAGGAGGCATTGTGTTTGAATCCTGATGATCAAGTCACATGTAGCATATGTGCGTATGTTGCTAAAACATAGTATAAAAGTGTTTTTGCAAATGAAAGCGGTTTGCAAAAATGCATCTATTTACAATTGAAATGCAATCATGCACATTTCATTTTTGACCTTTTTATTCCATTAATGGATAAAAGGTTTAAGGTCTGTACTTGTTAGGTGATGCACACACACAACAATGGTCCAAAGCAATGCACAATGCGTTCTATATATATACACCTTACCAAACTGAGTAGAAGCGGAAAAATTAGAAATCACCATTAAATTATAAAAAAAAACAAAAAACATTTTGTGTTGTACGGACTATATTTTGTTCTTACTGCACTGTGTATGGTGAATGTTTATCTGTACCTGAGAAGTACAGCTCTCTATGAAGAATATTTTTAACCAATAGTGCAGCCTCCATAAAGCCCACAAAGTGTAACTTGCTTCTACTATTACAGTGAAGAGATGCTTTGTAGTACCAGCACAAGGATAACCTGGCACCAAATTCCATCCAGTTCTCATGGGCCTCTTTAGTATGGTGCTACTCGTCTTACTAACTGGGGGCAAAATATCTGCAAAATGATTGGCTCAGGGCTTTACAAACCCAGGAACCCACCAATCAGACATTTAAATACTGGCATTTACACTTTTGCATTATTCTGCATATTCATTATATAAACGCCCTTCTCTGGATTCAAATTGATATGCAACACATTTATAAAGCCCCGAATAAAAATATGTATGGTTTTAAATAAGTATGTTTGTAGGACATTGCATAGATGACTAGTTTATAAAAAGACATAAAACATTTATAGGAGACAATTAAAACAAAATTATTATAAAACACTGGCTATCTAACTTCTTGCTACAAAAGGACACTATTTTAGAATATTGATCTAAGCTGTATAAAAGGGAAAAAAAAAAACTTACTGTAGTAAACCATCTGCAGGACCTCCCATGAGCACATCTGAGATCACAATAGAATTATCCCCATTTTTAAAATGTGGATTGTCTTTTCCTCCAGAAACTGCAATCCCAAATCCTTTTTTATGATCCTAAAACAAGAAAATAGAGAAAGTTATGCAAATACTAATTTAATATCTTTACTAATTAATGTTAAATTCTCACACTTTTGGTCTATAGCCGAGAGGACTTCACATATAAAACTTATGGAGCTGCTTTTTTTCCCTTCCTTTTAAATTATTAATGTAACCCAGTGTATGTTATTAAAATTAGCAAACATCCTTAATTAGAACGGATAGATGAAAGCGTTGCATGGTTTAATTCTAACATTAGCTACTACTTTCATTATTTTGCTAAAAAAACAATAAAATGGTTATTTTGACTCAAGATCTGTCACAGAAGCTCATGTTTTAGGTAGTTTTTATAATGTGAGCACTGTTGCACAATAGCAATGTTATTGAAATACTCTGACGTGGGGGGTGTCTGGGCAGCGACTGAACAGGTCGCAATATCAGCGGCTGCTGATGTGAACCTCTTAATACGCCAATTGTCTTTAGAGGACTACAGCATTGAAAATACTTACTACAGATTCATCAAATGATACTAATCTGTTAAATAACAAGTTTGGTGTCTTTATGACAACAGGGCCCTGATCCCGACAGTCGAGGCCTAAGGTAATGGCCTTGCTGAAAGATCTCAGCGCCCTCACCGGTAGCTCGGGCATGGCAGTCATTCTGGGACTGTTGCTAACTTTCTTGCTAGTGCGACGACCCATCCTGAGGGATGTTTATTCCTTTGCTACTATTCGAATATCATGGAGTCACTTGAGAAACGGGAGACAGATTATGCAGGTTCTAAAAGACCATTTTCTAATACTTGAGCAATGACTATGTACCTTATTCTATAAGATGGTTGAGCCAACAGACTAAAAAGACTGCTAGATGAGGACTGGCAAACATTTTTATGCTTTATATGCTCCGATCCTGCAAAATTTGGTTGCTGCTTGTGGGGCGTAAGCAACTTAGATTCTTTGAAGGGAGCTTGGGATACTTTCCCTCAGTTTGGAGCTCAGATGCCTACAAAAGTGCATCCCTATGCCTGAACTGCTCTCGAGAGGGAGAATGTGCAGCAAGCAACATTGCGAGAGGCATCTCTCCACCTACCGATCACAGGGGTAATGCAGTAAGAGTTAACCGATCACAATGCAGTCAAACAGATCCGAGCCGATAAAGAGCTCACCATCTACACCCTAGAATTGAGCGCTCTGGGAAATCTACTTTGCCAACTTGCTTCAATAAGATCCAGCTCCTTATCTGCGAAACTCAACTAGCTGACTTAATGGCTTTTCCTAAGCATACTGCTGCATCAGAAGGGCATGTGTCAGAGATTTATGGTGACTGCTCCAGAAACTGATCCACTATCCTGGCCTTATTTGATCACATTGTCTATTTAAATGCTAAAGGCTAGCTGTGGGATTGTTAAATGAATGCCTGTACCGTTGTGAGCATTAATTCAGGTGCCCCCTCATACATATAAAACAACGCTGGTATATTTAGCCTGGATGCTATGGGACCCTGGCAGATGCTGTGTCTTGGATTGGTGCAAGTGGGGTGACCGGATAATAGATATACCTGCCATGGGCACTAATTATATAGTTCTGCTGGAGATTCCATTGCTAGCGGTCACAAGTATCTTTTAAAGAGCAAAGTTTATAGCTAACAACCCAGCTTTAATATCTTAGTGGGTGAAATAGAGTTTACATTACTATGCAGAATCAGTTTGCCATTTAATGTCATGGCATATCACATTCCTTAGAGTGATTATGCCATACAGCTGGGTTCATATATATTCCCAAGCTAGCCTACATTGGCATATATCTGGAATTGGCCAGCAATATTTTGAACAAGAAAATATCTTCTGAGAGGGTCGTCACTTAAGTCAAACTGAGATTTTTATTTCTGATGTATGTGTGCTTATATGCTGGGTCTTACAATATTCCATACTCAGTTGCTATGAAGTGGCTTTTTATATTTTTATTACGTTCAGTTTTATATAAAAGATATGATAGTTGGTCCAGTAAGTAATTATTTATCTGCAGTTTATATGGGACACAGTGACTGGAGGGCTTATAGAACTAAAGGTTTGTGCCATGCACCGGCTAATCCTTTGTGTGTTCAAGCATTTTAGCTACATGGTAGTTCCCTTAAATAACTAGAATGTATTCATTAAATATATGTACAATTTGCAAGACTGTTTATATACAATACACCGTCATGCTGCTAGCTGACGGGACGGCAACATCTCTTACTTTGACTTTAGATTGCAGCATTCTACTTAAATTTCATTATCAGTTCTGATACTTGAATGCAAAAAGATTGGTTGAGCAAGCACTGATTTACCTTGCCATAAAATTTTTATTAAATGGTGGTATCTTTTATTGTTTGGTATCAGTAATATTGGCTAGAAATGATGTTTGGTGTTACCCTATAACATAAATAACATTTAGATAGTACCTCTTACTAGATATAAATATTGTTCAGTGTAAATGGCTTACCACTAATATACCTCAGCTCTTCCATTAATATTGAGCCGCTGAAGGCTTCATCTGGCTAAGCACCAAGGCCATAGTAACTTTTTTATTGTAGTAGCTTCTGAGATTATATTCATAACACTGTAGGGTAACTATTTCAGAGATTATCTTCTATTTGAGATACTCTGAGTTGTCTTTTTTGAGCTCTACGTACTCCAATGTTATAGCTGTAACATGTTGTCCCTTGTGAGATGTGTATTTAATTCATAAGTGTTTAAAAGGGACATAAAACAAGTTGGGATAGAGACAAAATATAATAAAAATATGTACTTTAAATTACTTTACCTGCAAATGTATACTGCAGTGCCTCGCCATTAACCCTTTCTTTTTAGTTTCTGAATTGTAAAGCTCTAACTCCCCCCACACATTTCCTACTATGGCTGTATCTATATTGTTGTTTTGGTAGAATACAAAAGTGCATAGATATCTGCTGGAGCATGCCTAGAAGCTGTGAACTCAGTTGAAATACAATGCCTGTGTCTAAACAGTGATAAGGGTGGAGTAGACTGCCCCAGACAGCATGGCTTTGTAATTTTGCTTATTTTTGAAGATTTTAAAATACTTGCCTGCAATTTTTAAACATTTTTTTATGCAAACATTTTTTTTTACTTAAGTATCCCTTTAAGGATATGCACAGATCAACAGGTTGTGGTAAGTTCTCTTATTTACAACTATCTTTCTATGCATAAATATTTTATAAATATGGTTTTATTTTCATATGCCACCCTTTGTATCATCTATAATCACCTTATATTTTGACAGAAATAGGCATTTATTTCAGAAGAAAAAGGTCCATAAGTGGCCTTCAGTATTATTATTTATACCTCCTTAAGTTTATGTTATGTGAAAAAGATCCAAGAGTGGCCTTATCTTATTCCAGGAGGCATAATTGTTTTTTGGTTTGTTTTTTAATTAATTTATTTCTATACAAAGTCTAGTCTAATGTTTTTTCTCACTTTGTACCTAAGATAACATTGTACTGACTAACTTTATAACGTCTTGTAATCGAAATATTCTTGCGTATTGTAAGATATGCGGGCTGTTTTGGGTCGATAACCCTCAATTTAAGTAAACAACCAACAGGGCAGTAGTGTGCCGAAAATCTTTAGTTGCTTGAAGGTAAAATTTAAGAGCATGCACAACATCCAAGGGAAGGGCTAGGACAAAAAGGAGGAACAACAATTTCCTGATTAATATTGCGATCTGACACTATCTTAGGGAGAACCCCAGCTTAGTACCAAGGACCGCCTTATCAGCATGAAAAATATGGTAAGGGGAATAACACTGCAGAGCCGAAAGTTCAGAAACTCTGCGAGCAAGAGAAATAGCAAGAAGAAACAAAACCTTCCAAGATAGTAATTTAATATTAACAGAATGCATTGGCTCAAACTGAGCCTGCTGCAAAACTCTAAGAACAAGGTTAAGACTCCAAGGAGGAACAACAGATTTAAAACACAGGCCTGATTCTGACCAAGGCCTGAACAAAATACTGAACATCTGGCATAACTGCCAGACGTTTATGCAGAAGAGTAGACAGAGCAGAAATCTGACCCTGACTGACAAACCCATCTCCAGGCCCTCCTGAAGAAAAGCCAAAATTTGAGTGACCCATACTTTGTTCCAAGAAAAACCTTTTGAATCACACCAATGAAGGTATTTACACCATACTCTATGGTAAATTCTGCGAGTAACCGGTTTACGAGCCTGAAGCATAGTATCTATGACTTTCTCAGAGAAGCCACGTCTAGCCAAACTTAGATGTTCAATCTCCAAGCAGTCAGCTTCAGAGAAACAAGATTTAAATGAAGAAAGGGACCCTGAAGTAGAAGGACCTTCCTGAAAGGTAACCTCTATGGCGGAAGAGATGATATCCGCAAACCAGATCCTGCAAGGCCATGCAGGAGCTATTAAAATCACAGAAGCTCTTTCCTGTTTGATGCAAGCAATTACTTGTGGAAGCAACGCAAACGGAGGAAACAGGTATGCTAGATTAAAGCTCCAAGGAACCGCTAGAGCATCTACCAGAATGGCTTGAGGATCTCTTTACCTTAAACCATACTTTGGAAGCTTGGCATTTTGACAAGACGCCATCAGATCCAACTCTGGAACCACCCTTCTTAGAGTTATCATTGTGAAAACCTCTGGGTGGAGAGCCCATTCTCCGGGATGAAAAGTCTGCCTGCTTAGAAAATCCACCCCTGGTATGTGGATGGCAGAGAGATGGCAATCATGAAACTTTGCCCACTGGAGAATGCGAGACACCAACTTCATTGCCAAGGAACTCTGAGTTCCTTCCTGGTGAGTGATGTAGGCCACTGAGGTAATGTTGTCCGACTGAACTCTTATAAATCGGACCAAAGCTAATTGAGGCCAAGCTATCAAAGGATAGAAAATTGCTCTCAACTCCAAGAAGTTTATTGGAAGAGACGACTCCTATTGAGTCCACAGACCCTGTGTCTTTAAGAAACCCCAAACTTCTCCCCAACCTAACAGGCTTGCGTCTGTGGTCACTATCACCCAGGAAGGCCTCAGGAAGCATGTGCCCTGAGACAGATGGTCCTGTGAAACCTACCATGAGAGAGAGACTCTTGTTGGGGAATCCAAATTTATCTTCTGCAAGAGATCTGAGTGGTCCCCATTCCATTGACTGAGCATGCATAGCTGCAGAGGTCTCAGATGGAACAGAGCAAAAAGGTATGATGTCCATGGAGGCAACCATCAGTCCAATCACCTCCATGCATTGAGCCACAGATGGACGAATAGCAGACTGGAGAGACAGGCAAGAAACATGAAGTTTGGATTTTCTGACATCCGTCAGAAAAATCTTCATGGACAGGAAATCTGATTGTTCCCAAGAAACACACCCTTGTATCTGGAACAAGGGAACTCTTTCCCAGATTCACTTTCCACCCATGGGAACGTAGAATAGACATCTCAGTATGAGATCTTGCTAGATGAAAAGATGGCGCTTGAACTAGAATGTCGTCTAGATAAGGCGCCAAAGCAATACCGTGGGACCTCACCACTGCCAGAAGAGCCCCCAGAACTTTTGTAAAAATTCTGGGAGCTGTAGCAAGGCCAAAAGGAAGGGCAAACAACTGGAAATATTTGTCCTGGAAGGCAAACCTTCTATACTGGCAATAATCCCTGTGAATAGGAACATGAACTGACCCTTTTGGACCAAAAGAAAGAATAAAACGGATAGTCTCCATCTTTAAGGATGGAACCCTAAGGAATCGATTGAGACACTTTAGGTCCAGAATGAGATGAAAAGTGCCCTCCTTCTTGGGATCTACAAATAGATTTGAATAGAATCCTAGACCCTGTTAATCTAGAGGAACTGGAACAATCACTCCCAGGGTTGATAGGTCCTTTACGGAGTTTAAGAAGGCCTCTCTCTTTATCTGGTTCGCAGTTAACCTTTACAGATGGAACCTGCCCCTGGCAGAACAAGATTTGAATCCTATTCTGTAACCATGGGATACTATATCTATGGCCCAAGGATCTGCAATATTGTGTATCCAAGCCTGCTGAAAAAAAAGAGAAAGCCTGCCCCCCACTTGATCCACTATAAGATCGGGGGCGGCCCCTTCATGTTGATTTAGAATCAATGGAAGGCTTTTTAGCTTGCTTCCCCCTATTCCAAGGCTGACTGGACCTCCAAGAAGAGTTGAATTGATCAGACTTGGAAGAGGAATACTTCTGTCCCTTAAAGTTATCCAAGGAATAAAAATTAGAATTCTGGCAACCCTTAGGTCTATTCTCTTAATTCTGAGGTAGGAAAGAACCCTTTCCACCTGTAATGTCAGAAATATTTTCTGCCTGACCTGGTTCTAACAAGGTTTTACCCTTATAAGGCAGAAATAAAAGATTGGACTTTGGCTTAAAATCTTGGTCTGCAGATGTTTACATCCAAGAGCTCTGCGAGTTAAAACAGTAAAACGAGAAATTTTAGCACCCAATCTAAGAACTTGCATGTTGGCATCACAAATAAAAGGTATTGGCTAGCTTTAGGGCCTTGATCATGTCTTGGATCTCCTCTATAGAAGATGTTGCACCCGCAACTGTAGCAATACTAGCAACCGGTTGCCACTGTAATCCCTGATGAATGTACATCTTCAAAAAAGCCTCAAGCTTCTTATCCATGGGATCCTTGAAAGAACAACTGTCTTCAATAGGAATAGTAGTTCTCTTAGCCAGAGTAGAGGTAGCTCCCTCTATCTTGGGCACTGTGTGCCACGAATCAGGAATAGCATTAGCAACAGGAAACATCTTTTTAAAAACAGGGGACGGGGAAAAAGGAATCCCTCGTTTATCCCATTCCTGAGTTATAATATCTGCCATACGGTCTGGAACTAGAAATACTTCCACAGATGAGGGTATATCATATACCCGATTAAGCTTACTAGACCTCTTTGGATTCTCTGTAACATATGCGTCGGATACTTCCAAAAGTAGCAAGAACCTCCTTCAAAAACTCGAAGGTGTTCTAACTTAAATCTGAAATAAATCTCCTCTGAATCTGCTGAATTGGTCACTACAGTATCAGAATCTGATCATTCCCCCTCAGAAGCCACTGAAGAATCATCCTCATCAGATAATTGATACAAACTGACTAACACAGCCTTAGCGGAGTCATCCTTATTAACATTAATATGTGTAGATTTCCTCTTATGCTTACCAGAAACCTTTTGGAAAAGCTGATAAAGCTGCAGAAACAGCAGGCGTAAGCTGCGCAGTGAAATCCCCAGGTAAAAAAATACCCCCAGGAGCTTGAGAGGAAACGTAGGGTACTGCATGTGAAGCTTGAGGGGGAAGCTGAGGCGTAGCTAGGATAACACTATCCTGAGAGACAGGAGGCTCAGGGAGAGACATCTTATCTTTAAACTTTAAAAGTTTTTAGACATGAAGAGCAAAACTTTACAGGAGGAATTATCTTAGCCTCCAAACACAATAAGCATTTTTCAAACGAATCAACTTCAGTATTAGTGGTCATAATTGGGTATCAGTTCGTAACAAAAAAAAAAAAAAATTAAATGCCAAATTAAGTTTATTTATATGAAGCAATAAAACATAAATAAGCGCCTAAAACCCTCAGATCCGCTGAGGTCTTACCCCTACAGAAGTTGCTATCCCACTAGCACAAAAAAACAGACACACCAGGTAGCAAAATACACCTCCTAGTTACCGGAACAGCACAAATCCACTTGCCACTGTAGATAGGAGGAAACTGCAGCCTCCACACTCCATAGAGAAGCCAAAAACCGGAAGTGCAGAGGAGCGGTCACGTAACGGCAATTAAAAAAAATTGCGCCAAACAAAAACGGCGCGAAAACTAACAGCAGCACAGCAAAAGAGATTGGGCCAATAAGCTGAGCTGAAAAAGCGATTGCAACAAGTAAAACAAACACCTGTCAAACACTTCATACACTCTCCATTTCTAAGCCCCAATAAAAAATGATGCCTATTTTCACATAAAAGCAGTGCCCCTAAAACAAATTCAAATACTTTCCACAAGGATTTAACCCCAATAGTGCTGGTACTTTCAAACCTAGAAGGGAAAGCACTTACCTGTGGATCCTGCTCTGTCAGACAGGAGCCGTTTTCTGAGGTGTGGCAGCTTCACCATTTCTACCAGGGACCTGTAGAAAAGAAAGAACAGAGTAACCAATAGGGGTAATAGTAGGGGTAGCAATAATGTTAGAAGCTTAAGCAAAGACCACTTCACCGTCTTCTAACTGCTAATAGCCACCATTACTCTTACTAAAGAGATTGACATAGACACAGCATAGCCCCAATCCTTGCTTGCAGGGAAAAGTACCCATTAAAAGGATTAAAATCTTCAGACACCATCTTCGCCATCCTCCCCTGATCAAAACAAAGAGAATGACTGGGGGTTATGGTTAAGGAAAGTGATACTTAACAGCTCTGCTGGGGTGCTCTTTGCCTCCTCCTGCTGGCCAGGAGTAAATATCCCACTAGTAATTAGAATGTTTTGTGGACTCTGCATGCCATAGGAAAGAAATTATTTTTTGCTAGTAGCATTGTCAAATTGAATTGTAATCTTCTAGTTCAGGGCTCGACAAACCCAGGAGCCCCAGGCACCAACTCTTGGTTATTCTTCATATATTTGTAAAAAATACCACTGTCTGGCTTCTTAATATTCTTAAAGGGACAGTCAACACCAGAATTTTTGTTGTTTAAAAAGAAAGATAATCCCTTTATTACCCATTCCCCAGTTTTGCATAACCAACACAGTTATAATAATACACGTTTTACCTCTGTAATTATCTTGTATCTAAGCCTCTGCTGACTGCCCCCTTATTTCAGTTCTTTTGACAGACATGCAGTTTAGCCAATCAGTGCTCACTCCTAGGTCACTTTACGTGCATGAGCTCAATATTATCTATATGAAACATGTGAACTAATGCCCTCTAGTGGTCAAAATGTATTCAGATTAGAGGCAGTCTTCAAGGTCAAAGAAATTAGCATATGAACCTCCTAGGTTTAGCTTTCAACTAAGAATACCAAGAGAACAAAGCTAAATTGGTGATAAAAGTAAATTGGAAAGTTGTTTAAAATTACATGCCCTATTTAAATCATGAAAGTTTTTTTGACTTGATTGTCCCTTTAATGGCTTAAATGAACAGATCTATCGACCCCTTTTAATATAGTTAGTAGTATATAAGCTAAATTGATATGCTATTTACCATACTATATACAGTATATATCTATTATACCAATAATGTATTTCCCAATAAAGACTGGTTCGGAATTTTTTTTTTATTTTTTTTTAAACATCAAAAAAAACAAAAAAACTTTTCAGGCTTAAAAAGGGACAGTCAACACCAAAAGTGATATTGTTTAAAAATATAGATAATGCCTTTACTGCCCATTCCCCAGCTTTGCACAACCAATATTGTTATATCAATATACTTTTAAACCACTGCATTTCTGCCTGTTTCTAAAACCACTACAGACAGCCTATTATCACATGCTTTTTTATTAGCTTTTCACAACAGGAGACTGCTATTCCATGTGGGCCATATAGATAACATTGTACTCACGCCCCTGAAGTTGTGCACAACACAGCACTAATTGGCTAAAATGCAAGTCAATAGATGATAAATAAAAAATAATGTGATCAGGGGGCAGTTTGCAGAGGCTTAGATACAAGATAATCACAGAGATAAAAGTATATTGATATAACCGTGTTGGTTGTGCAAAACTGGGAAATGGTTAATAAAAGGTATTATTTATCTTTTTAAACAATAACATTTTTAGAGTTGACTGTCCCTTTAAATGGAAGCCTGTAGAGATTGCCCTTTAACAGAATGTTTTAATATTTTGTATAAAGCAGTCATTTGAAATAAACTAAATGGTAAAGAAGCAGCTATTTAAACGAGGTAATACTTCCCAGCAGGTAAAATGTATAATTGGGAACACATTACGGGGAAGAAATGTTCTCTGCGGGAACCAAGCGGTTATTCTACTGTGAATTTAACCCTTTTGTGGGGTTAAACACACAGTAATGCAGGGTTGGTAGTTGAACAATTGCATTAGAGTATGTTTTAATATAAAATGTCTCCTTGTATCTCTACTTACAAATATAGGGTTGTTCATGATTTTGCCAACAGTAATTCTGTTCAATCTTAAAGCTAATTGGCTCTGTCCCGTTCTACTACTTTGATTCTTTTTTCTATCATTCTGATTATTAGCAGTGCACATTCATTGAGGAACAAAGTCAAGAATAAACTTTTGTAAATCAGACAACCTATACAATTTTAAAGATTTTTTTTCTATTTACTTATTATCAACTATGCTTTGTTCTCTTATTATGCTTTATTAAAGAGTAGACTCAGGTGCAGAAATGCACTACTGGGAGCTACCAGAACACATATGATGAGCAAATGACAAGAGGCATAATATATGTGCAGCCACCAATAATCAGCTAGCTCCCTGCAGTCTATAGCTTCTCCTGAGCCGATTTGTCAATAAAGGATACCAAGAGAACAAAGCAAATTTGATAAAAGAAGTAAACTGTATCTTTAATTTAAAGGGACAGTCAACACTAAAATTGTTATTGTTTAAAGAGATAGACAACGCCTTTACTACCCATACTACCCATTCCCCAGCTTTGCACAACCAACAATGTTATATTAATATACTTTAAAACATGTAAACCTCTAAATTTCTGCCTGTTTTAAGCCACTATAGACAGCCTCTTATCACATACCTTTTTATTTGCTTTTCACAATAGGAGACTGCTAGTTCATGTGTGCCACATAGATAAAAATTGTGCTCATGCCCGTTGAGTTATTTAAGAGTCAGCACAACACAGCTCTAACTGGGTAAAATGCAAGTCAATAGATAGTTACAGTCATGTGATCAGGTGGCTGTCAGAAGATGCTGAGATAAAAAGTAATCACAGAGGTAAAAGGTTTATTAATATAACTGTGTTGGTTATTCAAAACTGGGGAATGGGTAATAAAGGGATTATTTATCTTTTTAAACAATAGAAATTCTATTGTAGACTGTCCCTTTAATGGATTTTTTAAATAAATAAAAAATAGAAAAACAGGGAAACTGAAATTCCAAAATAAGCACAGCCTAAACTGTTACATTGCTACATAATAATCTGCCAGCTACTCTTAGAAAATAATATCAAAGCAGGTAAAAAATATTTAAAGAATATTTTATATACTGCTTCAAACATTTGAAACATTCTGGGTGTCTTCAAACAAACATCTATATAAAAAAAACAAAATGTTAGTTTGTTTTCTAGGTCAGTTTATAAGATACAATTTCTTCAGAGGGACAGGACACTAAACTAAAATGCACATTAAAGCATTTCTGTTTAAACAGAAGGTTGTCTGCATGGCACATGTGTTAGCAAAAAATACTTCTAGCAAAGAATCACTGTTTCATTAAAAGCTTGCGCTGTACATGGTGCATATGTACATATGCTTTGTCCAACTGGTTTCAAACATTTTCTCTATAACTGTTGAGAACTCCATCATTACCCCTACCCCGCATGCCTGATGTCTTGGGGTCACACTTGACTCAGATCTTTTTTTCACTCCTCACATTCAGTCCTTGGCTAAAGCCTGCCGCTTCCACCTTAAAAACATCTCTAAAATTAGATATTTCCTTACACAAGATACAAATAAGATTTTAATCCACTCTCTCATCCTTTCCCGCCTCAACTACTGCAACTACGTCCTCTCTTGTCTCCCTAGCTGCCGCCTAGCTCCTTTGCAATACATAATGAATGCCTCTGCCAGGCTCATCTTCCTTGCATGTCGCTCTTCATCTGCTGCACCTCTCTGCCAATCCCTTCACTCGCTTCCTCTTGCCTCCAGAATTAAACACAAAATTCTCACTCTGACATACAAAGTCCTCAACTGCACTGCTCCCCTCTATATCTCAGACCTAGTCTCCATATACTCTCCCTCCTGTCCCCTTCGCTCTGCTCACGATCCCCTACTCTCCTTATATTCCCGTTTACAGGAAGTCTCCAGACTGGCTCGCCTCTTGTGGAACTCTCTGCCTCGACCCACAAGACTTTCCCCTAGTTTTGTAAGCATCAAGCGCTCCCTAAAGACTCTACTATTCAGGGATGCATACAACATACACTAACCTTTGCCAACTCCATTTCTATCCCCTTGAGCCCCTTAGCATGTAAGCCTATGAGTCCAGCTGTTTGTAGATCACCTTCATAAAAAAACTACAACAGTGCAACTTTCGTCAGGGTCCTCTATCCATTTGATCCCTATAGATGTTACCTTGTATACCGCCTATGTTTATAGCGCTGCAGAATCTGTTGGCACTCTACAAATACCGGATATTATTATTATGAAGTTTGATTATTCCCTATCCTGCCCCCCTCCATAAAATGTCTTTCTTTTCCCCTCAAGGTGATATTTCTCATCTCTTATCCAATCTGCTTTGCAGCCATACGGTACCAAAAAACAAACAAACAAAAATATGGCTAAGAGAGATCAGAGCACATGAGCAGCTCTGCATTGCCTTGTGTGTTTTTTTTCCCCTGTGTCGTAGAGTTGCAAAGCGGATTGGATAAGAGAGAGGTGAATATGTCACCTTGGGGGAAAAAAAAAAAAAGGGGAATAATCAAAACTTAGGACAATTAAAAAAAAAAAAAAAAAAAAAAAAGAAATTTATGCTTACCTGATAAATTTCTTTTACGATATGACGAGTCCACGGAATTCATCCTTACTTATGGGATATCCCCTCCTGGTCAGCAGGAGGAGGCAAAGAGAACCATAGCAGAGCTGTATATATAGCTCCTCCCTTCCCTCCCACTCCAGTCATTCGACCGAAGTTAGGAAAAGCCAAGGTGCAGAGGTGACTAAAGTTTAACAAAAATAAAGACCTTTCTTAGAAAATGACAGGGTGGGCCGTGGACTCGTCATATCGTAAAATAAATAAATTTATCAGGTAAGCATAAATTTCCTTTTCTTTACAAGATATGACGAGTCCACAGATTTCATCCTTACTTATGGGATACAATACCAAAGCTATAGGACACAGATGAAAGGGAGGGACAAAACAGGAACCTAAACGGAAGGCACCACTGCTTGAAGAACCTTTCTCCCAAAAACAGCCTCAGACAAGGCAAAAGTATCAAATTTGGAAAAAGTGTGAAGAGACGACCAAGTTGCAGCCTTGCAAATCTGTTCAACAGAAGCATCATTTTTAAATGCCCATGAGGAAGCCACAACCCTAGTAGAATGAGTCGTAATTCTTTCAGGAGGCTGCTGTCCAGCAGTCTCATATGCAAAACGGATGATACTCTTCAGCCAAAAAGAAAGAAAGAGAGGTAGCCGTAGCTTTCTGGCCCCTACGTTTTCCAGAAAAAACAACAAATAATGAAGATGATTGACGAAATTCTTTAGTCGCCTATAAGTAGAACTTCAGGGCACGGACCACGTCCAAGTTATGTAACACACGCTCCTTCTTAGAGGAAGGATTGGGACATAATTAAGGAACAAGAATTTCCTGATTAATTTTTTTGTTGGAAACAACCTTAGGAAGAAAACCAGGTTTGGTACGCAACACTACCTTATCGGAATGAAAAATAAGGTAAGGAGAATCACATTGTAGAGCCGAAAGCTCAGAAACTCTGCGAGCAGAAGAAATAGCAACCAAAAATAAAACTTTCCAAGATAACAATTTAATATCTATGGAATTCATAGGTTCAAACGGAACCCCTTGAAGAACCTTAAGAACTAAATTCAAACTCCAAGGAGGAGCAATAGGTGTAAACACAGGCCTGATTCTAGTCAAAGCCTGACAAAAAGATTGAACATCCAGAATATCTGCCAGAGATTTGTGTAACAAAATAGATAAAGCAGAAATCTGTCCCTTTAAGGAACTTTCAGATAACCCTTTCTCCAATCTTTCTTGGAGAAAAGATAAAATCCTAGGAATCCTAATCTTACTCCATGAGTAGCCCTTGGATTCGCACCAATAAAGATATTTACGTCATATCTTATGGTAAAATGCTGTTCTGACTAATAATGGTGTAAATGTGTATCAGGTTCCCTGTGTGTCTGATAATGTTCTCACCATACATAGGCTGTGTTGAAATTAAAAGATAAATGATGGGGAGGCGGCCATGATAGGTCGCACAACACTACTCTGCTCCAGTCTTCTAAACAAATTTGCTTGCTATTAGACTCCAGACAGCACATCTATCTGCCACATAGCAAGAATTTTGAAAGTTTAAAGATCCTACACCAGATGAGCCTAGTGATGTTGAGATTAACAAGACTTGGAGCACCCAGAGCAAATTGGTAAGGTTGAGGCCTTTCGCTCACCCCCCGGCGAGGCACACTTGGGCCTTGTCGTTAGGCAGCATACCATGCTGAATTCAAAGTGCCAAGAGAGCGCTAGCACAGACATATTATAAAACATAGGTAGCGGATCTATCAATAGAAGTGACACGCTGCAATTATACCGCAAACTGATGTTTTTTCTATTGTTCATTTTACTCTGGAGCCTGTCTACATAACTAAGTCAGATGGAAATGGCGGCAGTTAACCATTTCATGGCCGATCTAAGCAGACTCTTGGGTACTTACCAAGTCAAATTCACAGAGGATCTACGGGCTGCATTTACCTTACCAGTGATGAACAGAATTGAAGGCATTGCTCTATCAGCTCCTACAACTGTGACAAAGGGGGGTTGCACCGCTTCGGGGCCCCGGCGGCAGCTGCCTGCCCTTTCGAGCAGCGATCGGGCACAAGAACAAGGAGACCTGCATTTGCCGCAGTTGACTGCTTCCCCTGTGTTTGCTGTTCTAGCAAGGGACGATGCGGCGGGCGAGCGCTGTTTGGAGGTCAGTGCTGGTCACGGCTTGCTGGATGGCGATTGCCCGTCGTCAAATAACAGTGTGACCGGCTTTCACAACCGAATGCCCATTTCTACAACTCTGGAAACTGCGTCTCCACAAGTACAGTTCCGTGAACCGCTCTCTAACCTTAAAGCTTCAAGTGCCGTTTTGGAACTCAGATCACTAACCTCTATTACCCAAAGGAGTCACCCATTACCTTGGTTTGCCTATGTACTGTCCTCACATTATCTACGTATAGGGCTTAGCATCCCAAAAGCAGCTGCCGGGAGTCAGCTATCATGGAGATTTGGGATCGGTTGAATCACATTAAAATGACCTCATCATCTAAATAGATAGATGTGTTTGAACTACAGATGTATACCTTCGGTTGATCATTATAAATACTGGACTCTATGATGGTTGCTTGCCTGATGATCTAGTCTAGTTTTGAGTATCTATATATTTCTGTGTTTGATGTTTCACTTTAACTCTCTTTCTATTTGATTAAGGATTAACCCTAAATAAGTGACTATAGCTTCTCTGTTCCCAACAATTAGCTATCCTGTTGAATATAGTTACTCATAAGCTCATCAGCCTCTATTTAAGTTTAGTTAACACACAGGTTTTGACCTTTGCCTATTTAAGTGCATTTAATAGTATAACTGCAGGCTGTATCCACTTAAGGTTTTATTATATAAGTCTCAGCTTCACTAGACAATAGCCTTATTATTATGCACAGTTAAAACCTCTTTTTTTTATTTTGAGTTGGGTCATCATAGTCTGTTTTGCTCTTAATGTCCAGCTGATATGCAAAGTTATTCATATGTAAGTTTGATTTGTTCTAATTCACTGCAATAGGGTATAGTTTGAGGCATATTGCAATGACCTATTTTGTATCCAATGACGGGCCGATTTGTAAATCATTCCTAGCTGTAAACGGGATATACCCTAATACTTCCTATCTCCAGTAGAGGCTGGGTGTTTCACTGTATGAGGGGTGCAGTGACAACTTCAGCCTATATATCTTTTGGGGGCTTGCACAGGCACCAATATGTGCTTGGGTATATTTTGGGTCCTCATACTAACTAGTAATCATGTTTAATAGTTTGACCACAGTTTAACTATCCTCAGGCTATATATATCTATAACTTTATAAGCTACGCTACATATAAGATTTTTTTCTACTAAAATAGCCACCCTACCCAGGTACCTACTATTCCTGTCCAGACTTATACTGATACATAATTTTAGTAAGAAGTCAGAAAAGCTCAGTTCCTCTCAGTACACTGTATCTAAATAAGTCATATAAAGGTGTAATTTTTAGTATCCGTTAATTAGCTATCCTGTAGAATATAGTTACTCATAAGCCCATCAGCTTCTAATAAATGCTAAGTTTAGCTAGCACACAGGTTTTGACCCGTACATATTTCTGTGCATTTACTTATATAAAACTGCAGGCTATGCCCACTTCAGGCTTTATTATATAAGTCTCAGCATCAGACCAATATTTAACCAGCTTCCCCCTTTTTTTTCTCCTTAGCAAATTTTTAATGACTTATATGTTCACTAGACAATAGATATATTACTTTGCACTGTTAAAGCTACTTTTTTGTTTTGAGTTGAGGCATCATAGACTGTTCTGCTCTTAATGACCAGTCAATATTCATAGTTATCCATTTGTAAGTTTGATTTGTTCTAATTCACTACAATCGGCCACAGTTTGAGGCACACTGCAATGGCTTATTCTGTATTCAATGACTAGTTGATATGCAAATCATCCCTAGCTGCAAATGGGTCATACCCTAATATTTCTTATATCCAGTAAAGGCAAGGCCTATCACCGTATGAGGGACATAGTAACGACATCAGCCCATATAACTCTTGGGGGTTTGCACAGGCACAGATATCTGCTTGGGTACATTTTAGGTCCTCTTACTCACTAGATACTAAGCTTGATAGTTCGCCACAGTTTAGTTACCCTCAAGGCTATGTACATCTCAGCAAAGTATTATGTGTTAATGCTATAACTTTATAAACTACATTACATATAGGATTTTTCTACTAAAACAGCTAACCTCCCTAGTTACCTATTATTCTTTTCCAGGCTTATACCGATACATAAGATCAGTAAGAAGGCAGAAGAGCTCAGTACTTCTCAGCACACTGTATCTAAAATAGTCATATAAAGGTGTAATTTCTAGAATCCGCTACCCATCACATTTTAATTTAGCACTATAGAAAAATAAGCGATACAATTCGAGGTCATAACTGTGAGATCCAAGAGTGGTCTCTCTATTTCATTTTACCTAACCGTACTTTCAGATATGTTCCCTTGTTTTAGGTCCAAGAGTGACCTTCTGTGTTGGCCAGGGAAGGTTCCCTTTTGTATAGGCACTACTTTTTACTTTTGATGTCCCTAATTGTGTATTATTTCAATACCGAACTGTATGGATGGTTTATCACAGTGTTGTTAAACTGAGCTGGATTGCATATGTTACCTTGAATACTCTGTAGCAACTAACTGTATGACATCTATTCTTTTTGTATACTTATACTGTTTGTAAGCCTATTTTGAGTACCTCAATAAAAATATTTAAAAAAAAAATATATATATATATAAATGTCTCTCCAGAACAATAAAGCTTCTAGATTCAAATTCTATAATACAAATAGATATATATTTATTGAATAAAAGATTCTTATATATGAGATCAAAAAATGAAGATCTATTCACATGTGGTGATCAGTTGACAATTTAAAACATATGATAAAATACAATAGTACAATATTAAAAACACCGGTGTTTGTTTCATAAACAAAAAGCTATAAAAACTTAAATTGAGATAGTATAAGCAAGCAGGTATACTCAGAAGATAAAACCAAAATATAAACAGAGGGGACTCATGTACCTCTAAGCGTATGACTAGCAAAAAACATATATAAATGCATAAATGAGTATATGAACCATGTGTCTGGTATCCGTTAAATTAGCGTCATATGTCATATACATATTACAATGTTCGTGCAAATTACAATACCTGGGACAAACGAGCAGAAGTCTCAGAGAGCGAATTAGAGAACACATTTGGTGCATAGAACAGGGCAAGATTGTATGTACATTTCAAGGAACATCATAATAGCAATCCAAAAGAACTAAAATATTGGGGCATTAAATTAGTAAGAGAAAACAATAGAGGAGGGAACATGGAGAAGAAGTTACTCCATAAAGAAGCTGAAATTATCTTTAGAATGGGGACCTTATTCCCTAAGGGACTAAATAGTGAACTAGACCTTAATTCTATAATATAGACTTACAATATAGTCAATGCTTCCTTGAATGTAATATAATACGCTATACGAATACAACCCTCCATAAGCAAGTTACAAACACATAATAAAATTAATATCAAGGTAAAGAATATAGTAGTAGATGTGGTGACCATAGGTGGCAGTAATATAAAAACAAGAGACATTTACTATAGGTGACCACGGATGTTAATAAAATAATATACATTTCCTATAAATGTTTCTACATAAAAATATCTTTAACTATTAAAGAATTGCGTATTATAAGCACTTCTATTATTTTTTCTGCAACCCTGGATAAATAACACTTATGTATGAGATAGCGAAATACCCCACTACACATGTATAACAAAAATACAGAATAGTATAAGTATACTCTATATATAATATATATCTGATTTAGAATCCCAAAGATTAGCTAACTAAACATTTACATATTCACACCAACTTTATAAATTAATTGTATAATTTTTTCGGAATATATATATATATTATTATTATTATAATATTTTAATTACATATCTCTATAGCAAGTTTCCATATATCAAGTTGAACGAGGCATAAAAAAAAGAAAGTATAGTATCTGTAAATATGAACTCGAAATATATGAAATAAGTATTACTGTTTATGTGATGTCTCATATGGCGAAAATGAATCAGGATTTGAATAAGAAATATAATTGTTTTAAGAAAACCTTTCACAAAGGACAGCGGAAGAACTAAGATCACAGAGAACTCTAAATGAATTAATAAGAAACAGAAACACTAAGGGTTAAGCTGAAGAGATGGAACATGGGAGATTCAGATAAAAAGGCAACAGGTGGTTCAATCAGGTATCTTGAGAAAGGCAGAACGCCGAAACGCGTAGAAACCTGATCACTTGAAATTAAGAAGTGAGCCAAAACAACTCAGCTCCAGAGGAGAACTTTGTCAGCTGTGACAACAGCGAGGAGACCGGTGAAATTAAAGACCGAGTCTGGGTTATACACTCACAAAGACAGAAGCAAGTTGTGACCGGAGCTCACGAAACTACCATCAAGGCCCGTTACTGGGTAAACAACAAATTTAAGGGAACAACTACCAACACCGCTGGTAAACGGAGGCTAAGGGACTTAGTACTCCACCGGCTTTTTCTGCATAGCAGAAGGAAGAAATCAACAGTGCACTGTTTGAAGGAAGGTATCCACACACCCAGCAAAAAACCGTATGTAATGGTTAAATAACAGAGATGCTGAAATCTAAGAACTAACACTACAGCTACATATTATTGGCTACATTTTGCCACACTTGTTTCAATATACATTTGCTTCAATATATATTTTTTGACGGAAGGATAGCCACCCCATGTTTGCCAGAACATTAAGCAATAAGGAACTGTATAATATTTGCTTAACCCTTAAATATCTGTGAAGTACATATATATATATATATACGCTAATTTAACGGATACCAGACACATGGTTCATATACTCATTTATGCATTTATATATGTTTTTTGCTAGTCATACGCTTAGAGGTACATGAGTCCCCTCTGTTTATATTTTGGTTTTATCTTCTGAGTATACCTGCTTGCTTATACTATCTCAATTTAAGTTTTTATAGCTTTTTGTTTATGAAACAAACACCGGTGTTTTTAATATTGTACTATTGTATTTTATCATATGTTTTAAATTGTCAACTGATCACCACATGTGAATAGATCGTCATTTTTTGATCTCATATATAAGAATCTTTTATTCAATAAATATATATCTATTTGTATTATAGAATTTGAATCTAGAAGCTTTATTGTTCTGGAGAGACATCATTTATCTTTTAAATTTCAACACAGCCTATGTATGGTGAGAACATTATCAGACACACAGGGAACCTGATACACATTTACACCATTATTAGTCAGAACAGCATTAACTTGCGCCACCTATTTTGTTGATCTAATTGTACACAAAACCGTTGGGATAGTTCTGCCTGACTGAATAGGCAATCACTATCATATATTGTCCTCACCAGATTGGCATACCAAGTCCTGCAAGGCCACGCAGGAGCGATTAGAATCACTGAAGCCCTCTCCTGTTTGATCCGTGCAATCACTCGGGGAAGGAGAGCAAACAGTGAAACACATAAGCTAGGTTGAACGACCAAGGCACTGCCAAGGCATCTATTAGTTCGGCCTGAGGATCCCTGGACCCGTATCTGGGGAGCTTGGCATTCCAACGAGATGCCATCAGATCCAATTCCGGTCTGCCCCACCTGAGAATCAGGTTGGCAAATACCTCCGGATGGAGTTCCCATTCCCCAGGATGAAAATTCTGTCTGCTCAAAAAATCCGCTTCCCAGTTGTCCACTCCTGGGATGTAGATTGCTGACAGATAACAAGAGTGAGCCACCGCCCACCGAATTATCTTGGACACTTCTGTCATCGCTAAGGAACTCCTTGTTCCTCCCTGATGATTGATGTAAGCCACAGTCGTAATGTTGTCCGACTGAAACCGGATGAACTTGGCCGAAGCCAACTGAGGCCAAGCCTGAAGCACATTGAATATCGCTCTCAATTCCAGAATATTGATTGGAAGTAGAGGCTCCGACCAAGTCCACACCCTGAGCCTTCCGGGAATTCCCGACTGTACCCCATCCAAGTAGACTGGCATCAGTTGTCACTATCATCCATGAGGGTCTGCGGAAGCACGTCCCTTGGGACAGATGATCCTGTGACAACCACCAAAGAAGAGAGTCTCTTGTCTCTTGATCCAGATCTATCTGAGGAGATACATTTGCATAATCTCCATTCCACTGTCTGAGCATGCTCAGTTGTAGAGGTCTGAGATGAAAACGAGCAAACGGAATGATGTCCATTGCCGCCACCATCAATCCAATTACCTCCATGCACTGAGCCACTGATGGCCGAGGATTGGACTGAAGGGCTCGGCATGTATTCAGAATCTTTAACTTTCTGACTTCCGTCAATAAGATTTTCATGGATATAGAGTCTATTAGAGTTCCCAGGAAAGGAATCCTTCTCTGTGGAATTATTTAACTCTTTTCTAGATTCACCTTCCACCCATGAGTCCTTAGAAAGGACAGAACCATGTCGGTATGAGACTTTGTCAGTTGATAAGACGCCTGGATCAGAATATCATCCAGATAAGGCGCCACCGCAATGCCCCGCGGTCTGAGAACCACCAGCAGAGACCCTAGAACCTTCGTGAAGATCCTGGGTACCATGGCCAGACCGAATTGTAGAGCCACAAACTGAAAATGTTTGTCCAGGAAAGCAAATCTCAGGAACTGGTGATGATCTTTGTGGATAGGAATGTGAAAGTATGCATCATTTAAGTCCATGATAGTCATATATTGACCATCCTGTATCAATGGAAGAATTGTCCGAATAGTCTCCATCTTGAAGGATGGAACTCTAAGAAACGTGTTTAGACTCTTGAGATCTAAAATGGGTCGAAACGTTCCCTCTTTCTTGGGAACCACAAAAAGATTTGAGTAAAACCCTTGCCCCTGTTCCTGTATTGGAACGGGACAAATTACTCCCATAGTGGAGAGGTCTTTTACACAACGTAAGAACGCCTCTCTTTTTATCTGGTCTACAGACAATCGTGAAAGAAGGAACCTTCCCCTTGGGAAGTAATGTCTGAACTCCAGCTGATACCCTTGAGACACGATTTCCAGTGTCCAGGGATCCTGAACATCTCTTATCCAAGTCTTGGCAAAGAGAAAGTCTGCCCCCTACTAGATCCGGTCCTGGATCGGGGGCCGCCCCTTCATGCTGTCTTGGGAGCAGCAGCGGGCTTCTTGGGTTGTTTACCCTTGTTCCAAGCCTGGTTGGGTCTCCAGACGGGTTTGGCTTGTGCAAAATTCCCTTCCTGTTTAATGGAACAGGAAGAGGGCACTCCCTTGAAATTTCGAAAGGAACAAAAATTACTGTCTGCCCCTCTGCTTAGATGTTTTATCCTGAGGTAGAAGGTGACCCTTACCTCCCGTAATGTCAGAAATGATCTCTTTCAAGTCAGGCCCGAATAAGGTCTTACCATTGAAAGGAATAGCCAAAAGTTTCTATTTAGAGGACACATCCGCAGACCAAGATTTTAACCATAAGGCTCTGCATGCTAAAATGGCAAATCTTGCATTCTTAGCCGCCAATTTGGTGATCTGGAAAGCGGCATCCGTAACAAAAGAATTCGCCAGCTTAAGGGCCTTTATTCTATCCAGAATTTCCTCTAAGGAAGTCTCAGTCTTAAGAGACTCTTCTAAGGCATCAAACCAAAAGGCAACCACAGTTGTGACCGGTACAATGCAGGCCGTCGGTTGTACTAGAAACCCTTGATGAATAAATAGCTTTTTTAGAAGACCCTCCAGCTTTTTGTCCATAGGGTCTTTGAAAGCACAACTGTCCTCAATAGGGATAGTTGTACGCTTAGCCAGGGTAGATATAGCTCCCTCCACCTTAGGGACCGTCTGCCAAGAATCCTGAACAGTGTCAGCTATAGGGTACATTTTCTTAAAGGTAGGGGAAGCTGAATACAGAATACCCGGTCTTTCCCATTCCCGTGTAATAATTTCCGAAATTCTCTTAGGAACCGGAAAAACATCAGAGTAAGAAGGGACCTCTAAGTATTTGTTCATCTTAGAGTTTCTCTGATGGCACCACAATAGAGTCACAGTCGCCCAGAGTCAGCAAAACCTCCCGCAACAACAGACGGAAGTGTTCAAGCTTAAATTTAAAGGACATCATGTCCGAATCTGCCTGGGGCAATGTACTTCCTGAGTCAGACAATTCCCCTTCAGATAGAGTCTCCCTACCTCCCACTTCAGAGCCCTGGGTGTGTATGTCGGAGATCGCCATCAAAGAGTCAGAAGTCGTCTGGACCACCTGGTCCTCTCTTCTACCACGTTTGCCTTGCAACACTGGTAACTTAGACAAAACCTATGTAAGAGTGGATGACATAACTGCCGCCATATCCTATAGGGTAAATGAGGTGGACGCAGTTGATGGCGCCTGAGCGGGTGTTAAAGGCTGTGACGCTTGGGGAGAAATTATCGGCATACCCTGAGTCTAATCAAGCTGAGAAGCATTATTAGATATGTTTTCTTTAAAGAAAATCTGATCTTTAAACTTTAAAGCCCTCTCAAATACATGAGGGACAAAATTCGATAGGTTACAATAGCCCTTCTTTATTGCTATGACTAAAAATAGCCCCTGCACCAAGCCACAGCTCTGCTGTGGCGCCTACCTCACTCAACCAACAAAGAGGCCCTCCGAGAACTGCTGCCTAGGTCCGCTTGCGATCTTGATCAGATGAGGCCAAGCGGACATAGGAAACACCAGAGCTTCAAATACAACGGCTGCCCAAGTCCTCCGTGTACTATCGGAAGCCTGAAAAAGCAAGTGCGCAACTAATCGCACAAACTTAAGCCCCGCCCTTCGTGGGCGGTATAGGAAAAACCCATAGAAAATAACCGCGTGGGCAATATTAATGTCGGGTAGACCCGACTGTAATACCAATGTGTCCCCTCAAAAACTGTGCCACAATTAATGTAAGCCACGGTGTAATAACTCCCCAAACAGACACAGAGCCTATTCTTTCCAATCCCCCAGCGTCAGCCTGCAGATAAAAAGTCACCGGTTCTGTCTTAATAAAACCGGGTCATATATACACCACTCACTGCAATACACATAAGTAATATAAGAGGGAAATTTGTTGCAAAACAACTAAACACTCTTGTAAGTTGATAACCCGTTTTGTGTTGTAGCAAGTAACGTCCAGTCTGTTCTGAGCTACACTGTCTCCCCAGAAACAAAAAGACTGTACATACCGCAGTGTTGATCACAATGTGAACCTGTCCCACACGAAGAAGAGGTCTCTTGTCATCACCTCCTGTAGTTCTGTGGGGACAAACAGGGCCTTATGAATTATCTGATAAGACCATCAGCAGGGCAGCACCAGCATGGGGAGTGATCAGAGAATATAGAATCTCCTCAGTTCCCATTGTTAAAACACCTGATGCTCTCCCCTGAGATAAATAGTACTCACTGGCACCATTTAAAAACAATAAAATCTTGATTGAAGAATCTAAACACCTCACTTTACCTCTTCCTACACTAACACAGGCAAAGGGAGGAGCTATATATACAGCTCTGCTGTGGTGCTCTTTGCCTCCTCCTGCTGACCAGGAATTGATATCCCATAAGTAAGGATGAAATCCGTGGACTTGTCATATATTGTAAAAGAAAAAGGATTAGTTGCATCTTTAAAATAAAAGGTGGATTCAGGAATTACTGTCATATACTATAAACTTTACAACACTTTATAAATAAATTATTGTTCATTTTGGTTTGGATTTGTGTGCCTTAAGCTGACCTACACTGTCACATTGAATTCCAAATTAATAAACAGACACAAATATGTAGCAGAGATTGTTGGGATGGCTCAAACTACCTTGTGGCTTTGAAGTCCATATTTTTGATATTAATATCACTGATCATCCTGATTTGCCTTGTAATATACCTACGTACCAAGTAACTGTACTAAAATGATTTAAATAGTCATTTTGTTAGCACAAATTACAAGGTTTTGCAAATATAGATCTGATCCTACTCTAATTGGTTGTATCCAATTAGGGATAGATGTAAATTTTACTATGACCTAAACAATCACTGTGTAAAATATTGTAGGCAGAGAAAATGGCACCATATGTTCATATGACCGATTGCCTTACTGAAAATTCTATATTATTGATTTGAGATAATGTGTGATGCCTTCAGCTGAGAGCTGCAACATCCTATGATAATGGTTTAGTCAAAAAACTTAAAACCTTTAGTATCTATGCACTTATGAGCAGAACGGTCATTTTAAAGCAGTCAATATCCATAAGGTATTTAATCCAAAAGTCTAAGAGCTGTATGGAACCCGATGTGTAACCACAGCTAGACAAGACTGTCTGCATTTCATAGCCTATGATTAAACACTGAAAGCAGAGTGGAATGCATCAAAATAATTGTAACTCTCACCACCTATTATTAATGATTCATTAGCTGAGAGGTGCAGAAATTAATACTTTCAAGATAGAAATCACTATTAAACATTAAGGTGCATAAGCTACAACAAAATACATGGTTTGCTAATAAATAACAAACAAAAACCACACACACATACAATATATATATATATATATATATATATATATATATATATATATATATATATATATATATGTATGTATATGTGTATGTGTGTATATATACATACATATACATAATATTTTAGAAACATTTTTCATATAGAAAAATAAACCTAAAAAGAACAAATTTCACATACATTTTATACACTGCAGCTGGCATAAGTCATTGAGGGAAACTTTAAATAAAATTTGAAAAAAACAAAAACCCTTACCCTTTGTAAAGTGACCGTATACTGCTCCCACACAGTGTCTTCCATCCCAAATCCCTGCAAATAAAGATAGACATTGTAAAATGTACAAGGCTTTAACACACATCACTTTCTAAACTCAAGTTAATACAGACAAAGTATTCAGTTTAATAAAAGACAGACATTCTCATTTTCATAACAACTTGATTTTGAGTAGCTTAAAGGGGCATGAAAATCAGAATGAAACTTATGATCCATATAGAGCATGTAGTTTTAACATACTTTTCAATTTTTTTTTCTATTAAAGGGACAGTCTACACCAGAATTTTTATCGTTTAAAAAGACAGATAATCCCTTTATTGCCCATTCCCTAGTTTTGCATAATCAACAGTTATATTAATACACTTTTTACCTCTGTGATTACCTTGTATCTAAGCCTCTGCAAACTGCCCCCTTATTTCAGTTCTTTTGACAGACTTGCATTTTAGTCAATCAGAACTGGCTCTCTGGAACTCCACGTGCATGAGCGCAGTGTTATCCATATGACACACATGAACTAACACCCTCTAGTGGTGAAAAATTGTCAAAATGCCCTGAGAGAAGAGGCAGCCTTCAAGGGCTTAGAAATTAGCATATGAACCTCCTAGGTTCAGCTTTCAACTAAGAATACCAAGAGAACAAAGCAAAATTGGTGATAAAAGTAAATTGGAAAATTGTTTAAAATTGCATTCTCTATCTGAATCATGAAAGTTTATTTTGGACTAGACTGTAGCTTTAACAAATGTATACCCAGGTAGGCTCTGAAGCAGCAATGCACTATTGAAAGCAATATGGTGATTGGTGGTTACGCACGTATGCCTTTTGCCATGTGATGTGACAAGGTATTTTCAATAGGGGGAGAGAGATTTGGAAGGAGATGATCTAAAGCAGAACAATCCAATATGGGAGTATGGATCTGGGCTACAGACTTGAGCCAGAACAATTGAGGGCTTGTATATAAGAACTATTTAATGTGCACTGTGATGTGGATAGGTGAGGTGGGAATTCATTTTTAAAAGATCGCTACCAGCATTGCTGAGCACCCTCAATGTTGTCCTTGAGAAAACAGAGCAAATGAAGGGATTTGCATAGATGACCAGCACAACATGACTAATCAGGTTTCACAGCAGAGAAGAGGCGGGACAGGAGTCATGTGGGTAAAAATGCTGCCAGTACAAGAGAATGTTGCAGCAGTCAAACCTTGAAAGCGATGAGAGAGTGTAAGAGTGTGTGCCATAAGAGTTAAAGGAACATGAAACAAAAATATATATATATTATATTTCAGATAGAGCATGCATTACAATTAGCTTTATTCTCTTGGTATCCTATGTTGAAAAGCATACCTAGATAGGCTCAAGGGGCTATTTCTTTTATCCAATTTGCTTTATTCTCTTGGTAGTCTTTATTGAAGGAGCAGCAATGCACTACTGGGAATTAAGTGATGAACACATTGGTCATTGAGGAAGTCAGTTTGTGCTAACAAAACGCGTTTGACCATGTTTTGCGCTGCTTGTTTTTAACCTCTTAAGGACATATGACAGAATTTTCCCGTTAGAAAACAATTGAGCAAACTGAAAGCTGTGTCCTTAAAGGGTTAACCAGTGTATTTTCTTTATGTGATCAAATAAAGACTCTGCTACAAAAAGGCAATGCACAGGGTAACTATAGAAATATG
This sequence comes from Bombina bombina, assembly GCF_027579735.1. NCBI lineage: Eukaryota > Metazoa > Chordata > Amphibia > Anura > Bombinatoridae > Bombina > Bombina bombina. Next base: position 604,389,001 of record NC_069500.1, read on the forward strand.
CAGTGTGCGTTTGGGTTGCTGGACTTTCTACCACAGATAAGTGTTTCATACAATTGTTATAATTGAGAACGTTTACATTTTTTTGGTATATTAATTATTGTGCATTTTAGATTTTAACAAAGTGACTCCAGTAAAATAAATCTAGAATCCTCTACATATTAAAAGCAAGCTTAGAGTACAAATCACAAACGTAGCCAGTATCCCCCTACTGTTACAGATACTCATTCCTTTTTAGTGGCTGCCTCTTTTCATTACAACAGAGTGTGGTACAGAAAGAGAGCTAATTAACTGGACAGTGCAGTATATGTATCTGGATAGAATAGATTAGCCAGTTACTTGCATATGACAGGCTTTTATTCTTTAAAATTACCTCAGACTGAAGCACATATTAACTCATTTTGCCAACCAAACGGAATTAAAAACACATGAGTGTTTATAGTTTCCATTGTTATTGTTTTAATAATTGTGTATTGCAAAATGCTTCTAATAAATTTTGTTTTCTAATGACAGCTTTTACTGTGGATGCATCATACAGAGCATTAATCTGTTTGCTACGTGCAGCTACAGTTTTCGACCTGCCCAGAAAACTAGCAGAGACTCATTCCGCCGGCTGTGTCAGCAGGTGCACGTGACATTTGCAGGTATCCTCTATATGTTTTATACTCAGTACAAGTTATAGCTCAAGCAGGTATATGAAACAGGGATAACAAAAATAATATTTTTTTTTTTACTATTTTGTCTCTTTAAATTTAAAGTATATGAGTTTTAGAGGCTGTTAATGATCATCTTATTTCCAATTGGGAACCAAAATAAAATTAGCTGCTCTACATATCAAGTATCTACTAGCAACCACTGTGGAGCATGCATGGTTCTTAAATACACATAATGCACATCAGCATCTTTATAAAAAGTGGGAGAACTACAGTTTTCCAGTTTAAATTGCAGGGAAAGCAGGCAAAATAAATACTCGGTGTGCATTCAAAAGTTGTTTCATTGTGCATAATGAAACATTTTATGGGGAATTCAATTGGGAGTTTACTGTCCCTTACTTTATGAGCATTCATGCAATAACAAAATGATCTAATGAATTAGAGCTAGGGTGGCCAACTTCCTAAAGCATGGGGACTACAGGACAATATTTTAGAAGCCTTAAGGGCTGTGTATAAATGTCTAATTATTAAAAAACACAAATAATAATAATACACATTTCCATGTTCAGTGGCACAGGGGATTTAGGTAAGGTTGTGGAGTACCCTTATTTTCCCTTTTTCCCTTTAGAGAGCTCTTGAGTTTTGGGCACCCAAAGCACTTAGTTTTTGTGGCCCCAGGAAAAAGCAGAAATAAAAATTATGGCACACATTGTTACTTCTGCTTTTTCCCTGGGGCCGCATAAATTAGTGCAGAGGGCCGTATGAGGCGCTTGGGCTGCCAGTTGGCCATACCTAAATTAGAGGAATATATATATATATATTGCAATATACTATCATTGTTTATTTTGTCCCCTTATCCTGTAATTCCATCCTGAAATTGTGAGCTTTTCAGTTCCTGTTAGAAATGGAAGCGCAGAACGCAGTTTTATTCCACACAGTCATTGTCTGCACACTCAAATGACCTATTTATAACTGTTTCTAATTGGCCACAGCAGAGAAGGTAACCTAAGTTACAACATGGCAGCTCCCATTGTTTTATAGACAATAAAACTTTACACTAATTTTGTCACTAAACTAATGAAACTTTAAAAAATACATCAACATGTTATTCTCAGACTAATCTTTTCTTTGAATGCATCTATTCTACACTACTGGGCGCTAGCTGCTGATTGGTGGCTACACACATTTGTCTCTCGTCATTGGTTCACCAGATATTTTCAGTTAGCTCCCAGCAGTGCATTGCGGTTCTGGATCTGATTTTAACTATTCATTTAATCTTTTTGGAGGCATTATACGCACAGTTATATGCAAGCAAAAATACAATAATAAAATGCTCTAACATGTTGAACATTTCCTTTTTGCACTTTCATATCACTTTAATCACGGTCAAAAACAAAACACCACATAACTTTTTTTCCCGATTTTAACCACTGTTGTATAATGCTATATATACTTAAAAAAACATGCAAAATATTTTCAACTTGTTGCCATGGGGAAGCGCTAGTACTACTAATTTTTTTACAGGAGTTATACAAATCATACATTTATTTTACCTGAGGGGGCAAAAATCTACTTTGAAGAGGTTATCACTATATTACTAAAGGACACATAAAATGTATGGTATTCCTGACAAGTTCTATACATTATCACTATATCACTAAAGGACACATAAAATGTATGGTATTCCTGACAAGTTATATACATTATCACTATATTACTAAAGGACACATAAAATGTATGGTATCCTGACCAGTTCTATACATTATCACTATATTACTAAAGGACACATAAAATGTATGGTATCCTGACCAGTTCTATACATTATCACTATATTACTAAAGGACACATAAAATGTATGGTATCCTGACCAGTTCTATACATTATCACTATATTACTAAAGGACACATAAAATGTATGGTATCCTGACCAGTTCTATACATTATCACTATATTACTAAAGGACACGTAAAAAGTGTAGTATTCTGACAAGTTCTATACATCAGTGTTTTTCAACCAGTGTGCCGTGGCACACTAGTGTGCCGTGAGAGATCCTCAGGTGTGCCACGGCAGACTGACAACAGTGTGACATATTTTTTTAACTTTGCTTGTTTTTTACTCCCAGTGCAGGGGTAGTTTGTAGGAGGCATGGCATAACAGCACAATACATACAGTATGTGTGTGTGTGTTTGTATGTGTATATATATATATATATATATGCTGTATTAGGCTACAATGTGTGATTTTTTTAGAATTTTTGGATGGTGGTGTGCCACAGGATTTTTTAATGTAAAAAAGTGTGCCACGGCAAAAAAAAGGTTAAAAATCACTGCTATACATTATCACTATATTACTAAAGGACACATAAAATGTATGGTATTCCTGACCAGTTCTATACATTATCACTATATTACTAAAGGACACATAAAATGTATGGTATCCTGACCAGTTCTATACATTATCACTATATTACTAAAGGACACGTAAAAAGTGTAGTATTCTGACAAATTCTATACATTATCACTATATTACTAAAGGACACGTAAAAAGTGTAGTATTCTGACAAGTTCTATACATCTGCAAACTGTTAAACTGAAAAGAGGTTTATGGAAAATGGAATTGTAGGGGTAACCAAACTCCCAGACATATGCTGCTATTGGATAAATGTTCTACAGGGGGAAAAAAAATATATATATAGTGGCAAACATTTGACGCAGTGTTAAAAGACTTGTGTAATCATTAAGCAAATAGGCATTAGTGGCTGACAGACACGAACTGGAATATTTGCAGGTAGAGGCATTTATTTCTGGCTCATTAAGTTAGTGTCAGTTAGGGAGTTTTTTATTTTAATCATTCTAACTGTGCATACACAAGCATTCTTTAAAAGGAAGGAGTATTTAAACATAGCCTGCATTTGCCAAAACAGAATACCCTTATATCTTGGATAATGTTACATGAAAATATATATTTCCAAATTCCTGGGATGCATGCCCTTGTAATCCACTCCAAAGCTACGTGGGTAGAAATAAAGCAGCTGCACTACAAATCAGATTAAACAGGCAGATTTATTTATGGAAATAAGAGGCAGTTTAATTTAAAAAAAAAAAAAAAAAAATACTGTTCATGCTTGATTAAAGGATTACAGGTTAATACATCTTTAATTACATTGTTATTATATGAATGGGTCGCCTTTTTGTATTTATTTCATACCTATCCTGAAAAAATAAAAATACACACAATTGCCATATTATTTTGCAATATCAACAATAGTGAAACAAACATTATGCTATTAATAGGGGTTAAACAATAATTAGTGAAGGCAGAGAAAATGTAAAGGGGCCTGTCAGCCATTTGCCTACATCTCCCCTCACTGGCTCATGGGCTTTTACTGCAACCAGACCACTCCTATAGTCCCCAAGACTATCCTGTACTATAATGTACAGTGCCAAACAACAAATGCATGATAAAAAGACAATGCAATAACCCCCCTTTTTTTAAAATATATTTGTATTCTGTTTCAAAAATGTACATAAAGGGAAAAAAAAAAAAAGATATACACAATGTGCATCATCATAATAAATAAAGAAAAAACATAATTTATGTAAGAACTTACCTGATAAATTAATTTCTTTCATATTGGCAAGAGTCCATGAGCTAGTGACATATGGGATATACAATCCTACCAGGAGGGGCAAAGTTTTCCAAACCTCAAAATGCCTATAAATACACCCCTCACCACACCCACAATTCAGTTTAACGAATAGCCAAGCAGTGGGGTGATAAAGAAAGGAGTAGAAAGCATCAACAAAAGGAAATTTGGAAATAATTGTGCTTTATACAAAAAATCATAACCACCATAAAAAGGGTGGGCCTCATGGACTCTTGCCAATATGAAAGAAATGAATTTATCAGGTAAGTTCTTACATAAATTATGTTTTCTTTCATGTAATTGGCAAGAGTCCATGAGCTAGTGAAATATGGGATATCAATACCCAAGATGTGGAGTCTTCCACTCAAGAGTCACTAGAGAGGGAGGGAATAAAAATAAAAACAGCCATATTCCGCTGAAAAAATTAATCCACAACCCAAAAAAATAAGTTTATTTTCATGTTTGAAAGAAAAAAACAAATCAAAAAGCAGAAGAATCAACTGAAACAGCTGCCTGAAGAACTTTTCTACCAAAAACTGCTTCCGAAGAAGCAAATACATCAAAACGGTAGAATTTAGTAAATGTATGCAAAAAGGACCAAGTTGCCGCTTTGCAAATCTGATCAACTGAAGCTTCATTCTTAAAAGCCTACGAAGTGGAGACTGATCTAGTAGAATGAGCTGTAATTCTCTGAGGCGGGGCCTGACCCGACTCCAAATAAGCTTGATGAACACAAGGAAGGGACAACAATTTCCCTACTAATGTTGTTAGAATTCACAACCTTAGGTAAAAATTGAAAAGAAGTCCGCAAAACTGCCTTATCCTGATGAAAAATCAGAAAAGGAGACTCACAAGAAAGAGCAGATAGCTCAGAAACTCTTCTAGCAGAAGAGTTAGCCAAAAGGAACAACAACACTTTCCAAGAAAGTAGTTTAATGTCCAAAGAATGAATAGGCTCAAATGGAGCCTGTAAAGCCTTCAGAACCAAATTAAGACTCCAAGGAGGAGAAATTGATTTAATGACAGGCTTAATATGAACTAAAGCCTGTACAAAACAGTGTATATCAGGAAGTATAGCAATCTTTCTGTGAAATAAAACAGAAAGAGCGGAGATTTGTCCTTTCAAGGAACTTGCAGACAAACCCTTATCCAAACCATCCTGAAGGAACTGTAAAATTCTAGGAATTCTAAAAGAATGCCAGGAGAATTTATGAGAAGAACACCATGAAATGTAAGTCTTCCAAACTCTATAATAAATCTTTCTAGAGACAGATTTACGAGCTTGTAACATAGTATTAATCACTGAGTCAGAGAAACCTCTATGACTTAGAACCAAGCGTTCAATTTCCATACCTTCAAATTTAATGATTTGAGATCCTGATGGAAAAACGGACCTTGAGATAGTAGGTCCGGCCGTAACGGAAGTGGCCAAGGCGGGCAACTGGACAACCGAACCAGACCCGCATACCAAAACCTGTGTAGCCATGCTGGAGCCACCAGCAACACAAAAGACTGTTCCATGATGATTTTGGAGATAACTCTTGGGAGGAGAACTAGAGGCGGGAAGATGTAAGCAGGTTGATAACACCAAGGAAGTGTCAGGTCATCCACTGCTTCCGCCTGAACATCCCTGGACCTGGACAGGTATCTGGGAAGTTTCTTGTTTAGATGAGAGGCCATGAGATCTCTCTGGAAGACCCCACATCTGAACAATCTGAGAAAACACATCTGGATGGAGAGACCACCCCCCTGGATGTAAAGTCTGGCGGCTGAGATAATCCGCCTCCCAATTGTCTACACCTGGGATATGCACCGCAGAGATTAGACAGGAGCTGGATTCCGCCCAGGCAAGTATCCGAGATACTTCTTTCATAGATTGGGGACTGAGTCCCACCCTGATGATTGACATAAGCCACAGTTGTGATATTGTCTGTCTGAAAACAAATGAACGGTTCTCTCTTTAGCAGAGGCCAGAACTGAAGAGCCCTGAGAATTGCACGTAGTTCTAAAATATTTATTGGTAATCCCGCCTCTTGAGATTTCCAAACCCCTTGTGCTGTCAGAGATCCCCAAACAGCTCCCTAACCTGAAAGACTCGCATCTGTTGTGATCACAGTCCAGGTTGGGCAAACAAAAGAAGCCCCTTGAACCAAACGATGGTGATCTATCCACAATGTCAGAGAGTGTCGTACATTGGGATTCAAGGATATTAATTGTGATATCTTTGTATAATCCCTGCACCATAGATTCAGCATACAAAGATGTAGATCTCTCATGTGAAAACGAGCAAAGGGGATCGCGTCCGATGCTGCAGACATGAGACCTAAAACTTCCATGCACATAGCCACTGAAGGGAACGACTGAGACTGAAGGAGCCGGCATGCTGCGACCAATTTTAAACATCTCTTGTCTGTTAGAGACAGAGTCATGGACACTGAATCTATCTGGAAGCCTAAAAAGGTGGCCCTTGTCTGAGAAATCAAGAAACTTTTTGGTAAATTGATCCTCCAACCATGTTTCCGAAGAAACAACACTAGTTGATTCGTGTGAGATTCTGCAGTATGTAAAGACTGAGCTAGTACCAAGATATCGTCCAAATAAGGAAACACCGCAATACCCTGTTCTCTGATTACAGATAGTAGAGCACCCAGAACCTTTGAAAAGATTCTTGGAGCTGTTGCTAGGCCAAATGGAAGAGCAACAAATTGGTAATGCTTGTCTAGAAAAGAGAATCTCAGAAACTGAAAGTGTTCTGGATGAATCGGAATATGAAGGTATGCATCCTGCAAGTCTATTGTGCACATATAATGTCCTCGCTGAACAAAAGGCAGAATAGTCCTTATATAGTCACCATCTTTAAAGTTGGTACTCTTACATAACGATTCAAAATTTTTAGATCCAGAACTGGTCTGAATACATTTTCTTTCTTTGGTACAATGAATAGGTTTGAATAAAAGCCCAAACCTTGTTCCTGAGGAGGAACTGGCATGATTACCCCTGAAGACTCCAGGTCTGAAACACACTTCAGAAAAGCCTGAGCTTTTACCGGATTTACAGGTATGCGTGAGAGAAAAAATCTTCTCACAGGAGGTCTTATTTTGAATCCTATTCGATACCCTTGAGAGACAATGCTCTGAATCCAATGATTTTGAACAGATTTTATCCAAAAATCCTTGAAAAACCTTAATCTGCCCCCTACCAGCTGAGCTGGCATGAGGGCCGCACCTTCATGCGGATTTAGGGGCTGACTTTGGTTTCCTAAATGGCTTGGATTTATTCCAATTTGAGGAAGGCTTCCAATTGGAAGCAGATTCCTTGGGGGAAGGATTGAGTTTTTGTTCCTTATTCTGACTAAAGGAACGAAAACGATTAGAAGCCTTAGATTTACCCTTAGGTTTTTTATCCTGAGACAAAAAAACTCCTTTTCCCCCAGTGATAGTTGAAATAATAGAATCCAACTGAGAACCAAATAAATTACCTTGGAAAGAAAGAGCTAGTAATCTAGATTTAGATGTCATATCAGCATTCCAGGATTTAAGCCACAAAGCTCTTCTAGCTAAAACAGCTAAAGACATGGATCTAACATCAATTTTGATAATATCAAAAATGGCATCACAAATAAAATGATTAGCATGTTGCAGTAAGCGAACAACGCTAGATATGTCAGAATCCAATTTGTGATGTGCTAAATTCTCCAACCAGAAAGTTGATGCAGCCGCAACATCAGCCAAAGAAATAGCAGGTCTGAGAAGATGACCTGAATATAAATAGGCCTTCCTTAGATAAGATTCAAGCTTCCTATCTAAAGGATCCTTAAAGGAAGTACTATCTTCCATAGGAATAGTGGTATGTTTAGCAAGAGTAGAAATAGCCCCATCAACTTTGGGTATTTTTTCCCAAAACTCTATAGATTTTGCTGGTAAAGGATACAATCTCTTAAACCTTGAAGAAGGAACAAAGGAAGTACCTGGCTTATTCCATTCCCTAGAAATCATATCAGAAATAGCCTCAGGAATGGGAAAAACCACTGGGGAAACCACAGGAGGTTTAAAAACAGCATTTAAACGTTTATTAGACTGAACGTCAATAGGACTGGTTACCTCAATATCCAAAGTAATTAACACTTCTTTTAATAAAGAACGCATATACTCTATTTTAAATAAATAAGTAGATTTGTCAGTGTCAATGTCTGAGTAAGGATCTTCTGTTTCAGATAGATCCTCATCAGACGAGGATGAATTATTATTTTGTTGGTCATTTGAAATTTCATCAGCTAAATGAGAAGTTTTAAAAGACCTTTTACGTTTATTAGAAGATGGAAATGCAGACAAAGCCTTCATAATAGAATCAGAAACAAATTCTTTAAAATTTACAGGTATATCATGCACATTAGAAGTTGAAGGAACTGCAACTGGCAATGTACTATTACTGATGGAAACACTATCTGCATGTAAAAGTTTATCATGACAACTATTACAAATGACATTTGGTGGAATAATTTCTACAATTTTACAACAAATGCACTTAGCTTTGGTAGAACCGATGTCAGCCAGCAATGTTCCAGAAGAAACTTCTGAGACAGGATCAGAATGGGACATCTTGCACAATGTAAGAGAAAAAACAACATATAAAGCAAAATTATCTATTTCCTTATATGACAGTTTCAGGAATGGGAAAAAACGCAATAGCATAGGCCCCTGAAAGCAAAAAGCAAGAGGCAAACAAACAAGGGGTATTGAAATGAAAAAAAGTTTGGCGCCAAGTATGACGCACAACATAACGTAAACTCTCTTTTGGCGGCAAAAAGGACCGGAAATGACACACTTGCGTCACTAATGACTCCGCCATGTGAAAGGTCTCGGCGTCACGTATGACGCCGGAAATGACGAAGTTGCGTCATAAACGTACTTTTTTGCGCCAAAATTTTTTTTCCGCGACAAGAGTTTAGCATTTGACGCACCCGCGGGCCTAATACCCGCAATTGCAAGTAGTTAATTTAAAAAAAAAAAAAAAGACTAAACCCCAGGTAAGAAATACATTTCTTAAAAATGTTTACATTCCCAAATATGAAACTGACAGTCTGCAGAAGGAAATACATGAACCTGACTCATGGCAAATATAAGTACAATACATATATTTAGAACTTTATATAAATGCATAAAGTGCCAAACCATAGCTGAGAGTGTCTTAAGTAATGAAAACATACTTACCAAAAGACACCCATCCACATATAGCAGATAGCCAAACCAGTACTAAAACAGTTATTAGTAGAGGTAATGGTAAATTGAGAGTATATCGTCGATCTGAAAAGGGAGGTAGGAGATGAATCTCTACGACCGATAACAGAGAACCTATGAAATAGACCCCCGTTAGGGAAGTCATCGTATTCAAATAAGTGATACTCCCTTCACGTCCCTCTGACATTCGCTGTACTCTGACAGGAATCAGGCTTCAACAATGCTGAGAATCGCATATCAACGTAGAAATCTTAGCACAAACTTACTTCACCACCTCCATAGGAGGCAAAGTTTGTAAAACTGAATTGTGGGTGTGGTGAGGGGTGTATTTATAGGCATTTTGAGGTTTGGGAAACTTTGCCCCTCCTAGTAGGATTGTATATCCCATATGTCACTAGCTCATGGACTCTTGCCAATTACATGAAAGAAAGTAGGCATACAGGCCTATATTATTATGCATTGTTTGTATCTTAGACTTGTTACATACTTAAACATTAATCATGATCCAAAAAACAAATCAATATTGGTGTTTGTCTCTATATTATTAAATCATATGAATCCATCAGGGTTGAGGCGCACCGAGAGGGGGAGTAAGGGGGAAAAAAAAAAACTGACAATAATTGGAGGTCGGATTATTGTATAATATTTATAAAAAATTAAAGTGGAAACCAAATTTCTCTAGCGCCGTAAATAATTGATCCCAACTTATGTATTTGAACGCTTTTTCTGCGTCACCTGTCAAAATCGCTGCATCCAACATCTCACTTTGTCTTTGGAATGAATCTAAAAACAGAAGGCAATCTAAGACCAACATAGTTTTGTGAATATTTTTAACAGGGTTTCTGCCAGGCATAAAACCGGCTCGATTTTCATGGATAATTCCCTTTAGATATGGTTTCAGTCTATTGGCAATTATTGAAGTTAAGTTTGTAATCAGTATTGAGTAAAGATATTGGACAATATGAGAAGGGATTTTTAGGATCTTTGTCTTTAAGACAAAATTCATTAGGAATCTGTCTCAAATATTTTTTTTGCGAGTAATCCTATTTTGAACAATAATTCTATAGAACCAACTTGGTTCAAACATGTTGAAGTTAAAAGCAAATCTCTCTTTAATCCAGCACAATACAAATCAGCCCAGATGGAAACATTTCTATAATTGGTCCAGGGATATTAGGAATTTCAAAGTAAAATACAATTCCAATCTATCTAAAGTCGAACAAGCAGCACTCCTCCAACTTAAAAACAACAAGGAGATTGTTACAAAGCCAGCAGACAAGTGTGGGGTACTGTAATATTAGATGAGACAGTACGATACAGAATGCTATAGACAGTTAAATGATGCAAATACCTATACCAAGCTAACCTCTAATCCTATTATGAAATTTAAAAGTAGATTGGATAACTATCTAAAAGAAGGATTAAGAAACAATATTCTAAACAAGAGGAATCATCTTTTCCTCAAGGCTAGGTTCCCAAGGACACCCACATTCTATGTGCTAACAAAAATTTATAAAGATCTCCACAATCCACCTGGCCGTCCTAATCGTGTCAGGTGTTAATTCTCTCACTAGTAATCATTCTTACTATAGTGATCAATTTTTACAAACTTATGTTAAAAATATAAGGTCCTATTTAAAAGACACTATAAGTATTTTGAATGTTTTGGAGCACATAGAATGGGATGAATCCTGGTGACTAGTAACAAGTGAGGTTTAATCTTTGTATAAAATCATAGATAAAGAATTAGGCATAACGTCCGTAAGAAACATCTTGGATAAGGATGAAACTCTGGATCTGAAACAGCTGGAGTTCGTCCTGGAAGGGATTAAACTCATCCTTGAGACCAATTACTTTTGGTTCAATAATAATTATTATTTACAAATAGGGGGTACAGTGATGGGCACCAGATTTGTGCCCAGTTATGCCAATTTGTATATGGCAGTTTGGGAGAATACATTTATAAATCTCCCTGGGCGCAATATCTGGTGTCCTACCATTGCTATATAGACGACCTGTTTATGATATGGTCACGGAGTGAGGCCCAACTGCTAAAATTTATGAAACATCTAAAAGGAAATTAATTTAAAGTTAATCTCACGTGGAAATAAAATAAGACCAAAATGGAATTCTTGGATCTAGAAATATATATTGAGGATAATATTCTGAGAACTAAAAACCACTTTAAAAGTATAGATGTGAATAACTATATTAATATGGATAGCTATCATCAGAAGCATTGGTTAAATAATATACAGAAAGGACAGTTTGTTAGTCTTAGAAGAAATTGTAAAGATATAGAGGCCTATGTATCAAAGGTCTTGCGGATCAGGTCCGCAAGACCTCGCTGAATGCAGAGAACAATACGCTCTCTGTATTCAGCATTGTACCAGCAGCTCACAAGAGCTGCTGGTGCAACGCCGCCCCCTGCAGACTCGTGGCCAATCGGCCGCCAGCAGGGAGGTGTCAATCAGCCCGATTGTACTCGATCGTGTTGAATTGTGATGATTCCTGTCCGGCTGCTCAGAGCAGGCGGACAGGGTTATGGAACAGCGGTCTTTTGACAGCTGCTTCATAGCTGCTGTTTCTGGAGAGTCTGAAGACTCACCAGAAACACGGGTCCACAAGCACCATAGGGAACTTGATAAATGGGCCTCAGACAAATACCAGGAACAATCCCAAATTTTGAAGAAACGCTTCTTAGAAAAAAAAAATATTCAGGTGAGCTAATGGAAGAATAAATTGAGGAAGTATCCAAATTAGATAGAACAGAATTACTCAAAATATAAAAACAAAGAGTTGGTTGATAAGCATGATAAGTTAGCAAATATGCTTATATTTCAACATAATACACAGAGTAGAGACTTAAGGGAAATCATACAAAAACATTGGGGTATACTCTCCCACGATTCTGGTTTGTCAGTGTTTCTGGGTGATGGTCCCAATATTATCTTTAGAAGTTTCTAATTTCAAATTCCAGCTTTCAAACAATTGCACAAAGTCAAATGACAGAATGACTAAAAATAGGCTCCTTCCTTCTGATATGTGCTTTAGAAGGTGCCAATATTGTAATGCATTGTAGTACATTTTATTCTAAAGATTGCAAAAAAAAAAAAAAGTTATGGCATTGATCAGTTTATCACGTGTAACAGCAAATATGTAGTTTACCTGTTGTGCTGCTCGTGTGACCTGATCTGTATAGAGCGCACCACACGATTATTAAAAACTAGAGTGAACACATATATAATATCGAGAGAGGTTCCCCAATCACTCAGTATCTGCGCATTTTAATAAAAAAAATTTTTTTATTAAGGTTAGGAATAAGGCATACAAACTTCTTGAGACCAACATAAGCAGTAGTTACAATGCAATGTTAATAAATTATATATATATATATATATATATATATATATATATATATATATATATATATATATATATATATTATATATATATATATATATATATATATATCTATATCAGCACTTACTGTATAATTAGAGATAATCCCGGGGTTCACTCAGGTATATCCATAGAATAATGCAAAAAGAGGCACTCACCGTGATGAAACAAAGTATTTAAATAAATACTTTGTTTCATCATGGCGAGTGCCTCTTTTTGAGATATAGAGATATATATATATATAATTTGGACCTCATATGAAGCATAGAAAAGGCAGAAGGCTCTTTGGACTATAGGAGACCACTCATGGATCTCACCTGATAAACCTCATTTTTATACTTGAATATGTAAACAAATAAAGTAAATACTGTAATTCAAAAGGAATAATGATAACCATATGTAGATAGTCTATTAGATTCTGTAACTGACACTTGTCTTGTAAATTTTTGGAGGACTGCATTATAGTACCACATAATAAATCCTGGACTATAGGCAAGAGGTTGTCTCCCTATTGCGTAAACATTACATGTAGGTGTATTAAGAACTAAAGCTGCTGACAGATGGAGGTGATAAACGTATCTGTATTGAGCAAATTTAAAACAAATAAAAAAAAACAGTTGAAAAACTCTTCAACTGTTTTTATTTATTTTAAATTTGCTCTTGAAAAAGACGTTTGTATACGTTGAAACGCATTGAACCATTAAAACATTTTTATCTTTGGAGTAATGAATTGCTTCTTTGCTGTGACATTGCCGGAATTCCAGATTTGATGGAGTAAGTTGCTACTCGTATTTTCAAGTAATTTTATGCACACCTCATTGGAGCTTTTCCTTGCCTTTAGCATTTTGGGTCGATATCATTGGAGTTTCTCCTTGGTTCCAGCTAACTGTGGGGTCATCTATAGATGAGCAGACATCATACATCTTATGGAGTAAGTATACTGCACCCTTATTAATTGGTGTTTATATACACAAGTCTGTCTCCTTTTGCCATCAGAAAATTAGAAGATATCTACATATCCTTAGTGCAATACCAAGACCACCGCCATCTACCTTTGAAACTCTAACTATCACAGTCCCTGGGGAGAGACAAAGGCGGCAGCGGTCTTAAATTAAAGAGAGTATTATTTCTCAGCTCATTTCTGTATCAGACTATTGTTTTTTTACTATCTTACAATTTCTGTATACTATTTTTTCTGTTTCTATATTGACTAGATATCCACTTGTATAGTGAGCTAGTTGTTTCAGAAAGTCTCCAGTCCCTTGATCATCAAATAAGACAAGCTGATGGTAGTTAAAAAAAAAAAAAAAAGTGCTCTCACCGCTGTTAATAAGACTAAAGATTTACATCTCAGGGTCCGTGAAGTAGTGGTAATCTGGCAGCAAAACCCCAGTGCACTCTCTTGCTGCATAGCTGTTCCTATGGTCTTGTGCTCCGGATCCCTCACAGGCTTTTCAGAGTTAGAGTGTGGACGCCAGGGCCCCAAGGCGCCACCACCCTCACCTAACGGGTTGAGCTCAATGCGAGTGGGATGTGGAACCAAATAGAAGCCATTGCTATCAGGTGCGGGATAGAGCTCATCTTCTAAGGCGGCATGATGGCTCATGAGCAAGTTGCGTAGCTCTGCAAAAAAGGTTGATGGGATCTCCATCTCGAATGTTTGATAGTGGATGTTAGACATGGACGTGGCAAGCAATGTTATGTCAGTTACTTACAATGTCTTCCTGATTTGAAAACTTGCAGTGTCTTGCGGGATGTCACTGCTTTCCAATGACAAAGGCAAGTAATTGCCCTGACGGGGGGTTAAGATATTAGGCAGCAACCTCTAATTCTTGCCGGAGTGCTGAATAATTGCATCAAATCCAAAAATAGTGGTAATGCACAAGGCAGGCTACTTAACAGTGTTAGCTTGTCCTAAAAGAAACTTGCGATGCAGCATTAGGGAGAAGATTTTAGATAGATTTGTGCTGAGGGTTGAAGGAGCTGAAAGTCATGCGACTTATCATGACCGCCACCCGGAAGTCCCCCCCCCCCCCCGCCCATTTTAATCTTAAAAGTAATAAACTTTCAGATCTACAGTTCCTAGGTATTAGAAAAGTGGAACCTAATTGGAGAGGGGTGATATGCAGAATATTCTAGGTCGTATGGAGATTACATGGATCCATATTACGGATAGTTTCATAACCAATGACCTGAATAAAGATTTTGAAAATCATCACTTCTTATAAATGATTGGAATGGACAACTGCCCCTACATAGGAACATAGGTTTTTTAATATATAAATTTTTTCATATTGTTTTATGTTATTGTATAAAAACATGTACACTGTTTTTTTTATCATTGCTATGTAATGTAGTGGCTAAACACTTAGATATCTTGTCTGGTCTGTTATGCAACAATGTATACATTTTTTATCATAATTTTAAATGATACAATGTTTCTGATTTACCCTTAAAGGGACAGTCTACACCAGCATTTTTATTGTTTTAAAAAAAAAAGATAGATAATCCCTTTATAACCCATTCCCCAGTTGTGCATAACTAACACAGTTATAATAATATAATTTTAACCTCTGTGATTATCTTGTATCTAAGCCTCTGCAAACTGCCCCTTTATTTCAGTTCTTTTGACAGACTTGCAGTTTAGCCAATCAGTGCCTGCTCCCAGATAACTTCACGTGCACAAGCAGTGTTATCTATATGAAATACGTGAACTAACACCCTCTAGTGGTGAAAAACTGTTAAAATGCATTCTGAAAAGGAGGTGGCCTTCAAGGTCTAAGAAATTAGCATATGAACCTCCTAGGTTAAGCTTTCAACTAAGAACAACAAGATAAAGCAAAATTGGCGATTAAAGTAAATTGGAAATTTGTTTAAAATGACATGCTCTATCTGAATCATGAAAGTTTATTTTGGCCTAGACTGTCCCTTTAACAAATGTTCCCATCAAGTATGTAGCAAGTTGCTAGATGTTGGTTAAAGTTGCCATCTTACGATTCCCCTTTACCTCAACAATCATGGCGGATTAACTTTCACCAACTTCCAGTCTAAATCAGAATTTGCTGTATTAATGACGATCTTGACATGTGCACTTTATTCCTTGACAAAGCTGCAAGTTGGTCAGCAAAACATACATTGGAACTTTCTCCCACCGTCACGTCAAAACGTGCAAATGACACTAAAGGCGGAGTAATACCTAACCGGTCTAGGTTTGCGGTTGGTAAGCAGTTAAAGGGACAGTCTAGTATAAATTAAACTTTCATTATTCAGATAGGACTTTTCATTTTAATCAACTTTCCAGTTTACTTTTATCATCAAATTTGCTTTTTTCTCTTGGTATTCTTAGTTTAAACTAAACATAGGTAATGCTAATTTCTAAGCCTTTGAGGGCTGCCTCTTATCACATGCTTTTTAAATCTCTTTTCAACACAAAGAGACAGAAAGTACACGTGGGCCATATAGATAACACTGTGTTCAGGCACAGGGGGTTATTTAAGATTTAGCACAAAACAATGCTAAATTTAAGACAATAGAAAATAAACAGTCACAGTCATGTGATCAGGGGGCTGGAAGAAGGTTCCTAGATACAAAGTAATCACAGAGGTAAAAAGTATATTAATATAACTGTGCTGGTTATGCAAAACTGGGGAATGGGTAATAAAGGGATTATCTATCTTTTAAAACAATAACAATTCTATGGTAGACTGTCCCTTTAAGCTTCTCCATCTGTACCCATCCGGTATTACGGTTAAACTCTGGACAGTGATAACTAATTGTTTTCCTGTTGGATCCCTTTAAACATTGGGTATACTTGGCATTTGTGACGTTTTTAATAAATATATTTTCTTTTACTACTTCGTTGTGGGATACTGTTTACCTACTAGTATAAAGTAGGTGTGCGCATCATATAGAGCGTGTACAAGCTCCAACAAATGTGAGTAACCATTTGTACTATATTTTACATTATATCCAGTGGGTCTACAGAATTACACTATTTTGTGCTTACTTTCATTCCATGTGAGGACTATTTGAAGACTCCCAGGGAAAATCTTCACCAGGAACAGGATATATCCTTCCATTTTTTGAACTTTTTAATATCATATTTTCACATTTATTTTTGTAGAGGATACCTGCCTTATCTATGTTAAAATCATCATAGGAGCATTAAAGTATGTTGTACGTAAACTTGGAACACATAGGGCTCGATTAATCATTCCAATTCTCCTAAAAGGTCTCATGAGAACTAATGCCCCTATTTATCATTTTATCATTCAAAAATGCGCCTACAATTTGGCAAGTTTGACTGTAAAATTCTCCTATGTTCTCACTCTCCTTGGAGAACATGTTCTCCAAAAAATCGTTAAATTAGATCTTTTTAGTCGTATTTCATATAGTTCTCATTAATTCTCCTATTTACAAATTTATCATTTATATTCTCCTATGGAGGACTGAAATTTCTCCTGCAAGTCCCTGCATTAAAGTTCTCCATAACTACTGTGGAGAACAGCATTAAAAATCTATTCTCTACCAGTTTTAGGAGCAAACTGCACTGAGTGTAATGGCGCGGTCGGGCCGGGCTGTGACTAGACAGCTGCCCAGATGCGCTCAGTGAAAAATACAGACCCGCTCAGTAGAGCACAGAGAGCGGGTCTGGAAAACACTTTTTTTTAATAAAAGTTCACCAGCAATATTATGTTACATAAAGCTAGCACTAATATAATGTTATATAATTCTGCACTATGTGTAGAATTATAGAACATTATTTTCTATGTTTACTGGCCCTTTAATTTTAAATGTAATAAAATAAATATATCATTTTCTTTTTAAATTATGACAAAACATTTAACTGAATACATGTAATTTAATCAATAAATGCATTGTTTGGTTTTAGTCATGTGAAAGCTTTATATATTTTTTTACACGCTACAATTATAATAATAAACAAAAGACGCCTTTACTGTATCTTCTTCCACATCCCCTGCAGTGCTTATGACTC